>NC_058083.1:114133327-114411531 GCF_014858855.1 Bufo gargarizans
AGTAGTATTGTGGCAGTGCTCAGTAGTAGTGTGGCAGTAGTAGTGTGGCAGTGCTCAGTAGTAGTGTGGCAGTAGTATTGTGGCAGTGCTCAGCAGCTGTGTGGCAGCCAGTAGTAGTGTGCCAGTGCTCAGCAGTTGTGTGGCAGTAGTAGTGTGGCAGTGCTCTGCAGTTGTGTGGCAGCCAGTAGTAGTGTGGCAGTGCTCAGTAGTAGTGTGGCAGTAGTAGTGTGGCAGTGCTCAGTAGTAGTGTGCCAGTGCTCAGCAGTTGTGTGGCAGTAGTAGTGTGGCAGTGCTCTGCAGTTGTGTGGCAGCCAGTAGTAGTGTGGCAGTGCTCAGTAGTAGTGTGGCAGTAGTAGTGTGGCAGTGCTCAGTAGTAGTGTGGCAGTAGTAGTGTGGCAGTGCTGAGTAGTAGTGTGGCAGTGCTCAGCAGTTGTGTGGCAGTAGTAGTGTGGCAGTGCTCAGCAGTTGTGTGGCAGTGCTCAGTAGTAGTGTGGCAGTGCTCAGTAGTAGTGTGGCAGTAGTAGTGTGGCAGTGCTCAGCAGTTGTGTACACACTGTTATATTATTAAACACGATAAGAACGTGTTGTTCCGCAGAGAGGAGGAATGGTATACACATCACATATGTTCCCTCTGATCAATACACACAGTTGACCCTGAGTCAAACTACTGGGGAATACTCTCAGGCTTTCTGAAGGACTACAATACTGATGTATTTAGGGTGGGTTTATCCAGTATCTACCTACCTACCTATCTATTTTGTATTGCTTGTAAAATGTTGCATTTTTCACATGGGTTAATAAATATTATTTTGGATAATTTTATATTGTTGAGAAATGCTGCGGATATTCTTATCTATTTTCTTATCTATCTATGATCTATCTCATATCTATCTATCTATCTATCTATCTATCTATCTATCTATCTATCTATCTATCTATCTATCATCTTTCTCTACCTCTTATCTAGAAGTTAATGTCATGGATGTTCCATCATTAATATTTCATGGTTATTCTTGGGACTTGGGTCAGAAAGCTGCAGCATTAAAGTCAGGGGAGAAGTGGAAAGTTAGGACAGATATCTGTCAGATGATGTCGGCCGTCTGGCTTACTGACTTCTCGGTGTCTCTATTACAGCAGGTGACCACTCCTGACGTGGAGAAGAAGATCGAGGAGTACAAGAGGGACAACCCGGGTATGTTCAGCTGGGAGATCCGGGATAAGCTGCTGAAGGACGGGCTGTGTGATCGGAACGGCGTCCCGTCAGGTAGAGCCGCCATCACAATCCATCCACAGCTCTCCATCCATCTCCATTACAGCGGCCGCGGCACTTCTGGGCAATTACTGGTATCGATCCAGGCACCAGTGGAGCCATCCCAGGCATGAAATATTCACAGCCTGTCTCCGCTGCATCCCCTGCCGCCGGCAGCTTACTGCACCTCCAGGACCCCAGGAAGTGGCTTCTAAACCGTTTCGTTAATAAAGCCCAATCATAGGAATATTATTAAAACACTAATACAACATAATTCAATTACAGATAATAATAATAATAATAATCATCATAGAAACAACAAGTAATTATATAGGGAAAGAATCCTAGACTGGATCCACACAGCGCTGCACAATGACCATAAAATAATAGGATTATCAGAAGCGATAATAATCATATAATCATAAAGCGAATTAACATGAAATGCCGGATATTATACTTCTCCTAAAGAAACTTATAACTTAAAGTGAAAATCTGTCCTACTGTTAGTTGTGTGGGATATATCTATTTATTTACATATGTTTGATTATTATTAGTACTAGGATTATTATTATCAATAGCATTATAATATTATTTTGCTAATAAGATCTGGTTTGAAGGATGGGCAGAAATAAATATACATTGGATAGATTTACAGGGAATGTAGAGATTATTATCATATAATAATTAATTAATTATTTAATGTATTATTATTAATTATTTAGTATTGAATTATAAATTGTAGTATTCAGTAATTTGTTAACTTTAACGTTATTTTACAGTTGTCATGAAACCTGTTCACATCAGTCTTTCTAAATATCTGCAAAATATCTCTCTTTCTCTCATATCTGTCTATTAATCTATCTATCTATAACATCTATCTATTTATTTATCTATCTATTATCTATATATCTATCTATCTATTATCTATCTATTATCTATCTACCTCTATACCATCTATCCTCTCATATCTATCTATCTATCTATCTATCTATCTATCTATCTATCTATCTATCTATCTCTATAACATCTATCTATTTATTTATCTATCTATTATCTATCTATCTATTATCTATCTAGCTATCTATTATCTATCTCAGTAGATCTAGTGCTTAGTTCCACAGAATATGCCTAGTAAATGAGATATTCCATGGCACTGATGACGACTACAACCTTTCCCCTTTAGTCAGTTCCATCAGCCGCATTTTGAGGAGTAAATTTGGAAAAGGAGAAGAGGATGATATGGACCTGGAGAGGAAAGAACAGGAGGAACAAGAGAAGATGACAAAACACAGTATAGACGGGATCCTGAGAGAGAGAGGTACAGTGCCTCCTATATGTTGCTTGTCTTGTAGTCCTTGACTGTTGGGGCATTAGAGGTGGTGGACCATGAGGTCCTAAGAATGCTCCTTTCCATGTGATACAAGTGTCCTCCTGCTCTGCACAGGAGTGTTTGCTCCACAGCTTTCTCTTGGTTTGGATGCAGGACTATGATGTTTAGTTTCTGGTGTGCCCTTTTTGTTGCTGGAGGGTCTATGCATTCCCATTGTGTATGTGATCATGGAGAGTTCTCCTGTTGTGTTTTGTGCGCTGTGAGTGTACACTGGACATTGTAAAGTACTGATTTGTGTTGTGTTTATAGCTGTAATCAGGGGTAATGTGTAACCAAGGTGTCAGGGCAATTGCCCCTTTTACACCTATTAGCAGAGATCAAAGGCTTCCACTTCCCAGTCTACCTCTAAGGGGGACCTGGGTATTGTCATAGGATGGCAGGGGAAGATGGTCATATGGGGGGATGGGAGGGGTTAATAATGGGAAAGAAACTTTACAGAGCCTTGCAGCTTAGTTTTAGACATCAATAGGAAACCACAGGAGTTCCAAATTCTGTTCTGTGAGCAGCTGGGGCGGGGGCAACCACAACCTTTCTGTTTTCTCCTGAAGTTATATTAAAGAGTATCTGTAACTGTCATCTGAACCAAGGTAGCCTATTCTTCTCCCTCTCCATTCAGGTCCACTGGCCCAGATTGTGCGGCCATCACGTTAACCCCTTCCATGCCTGTAAATACTGCAACAGTAAATATTGAAATCATATACTTCTTTCCCCACAGACAAACTTATTTCAGCTGTTTAGGGGCTTTCATAATAATTCAATTGTAAAAGAAACATTTGTCCTAAAATAAATTGGAAACAGGATTCATGAATTCCTACACGCTGCTGTGTAAGAGGGTTGTGTGAGATTTTTAATATGGATAAATAGATAGATAAGATATAGCTTTGAGGGGGATGGGATATATTAGGCAACAAGTGAATAGACTATTGAAGATGATGATAACTGGACAAGCATAAGGATTAGAGGAACTTTGACAAGAACCACACTGTGATGGCTAGACCACTGTGTGAGCATTTATAAAATGGCAGGTTTTGTAGGGGGTTCCCATTATGCAGTGGTTAGTAGTAGTAGGAACCAAAAGTGGTTTAAGGAAGGACCACTTGTTTGGTGAGATACCACAGAAGAATTACTGTAGCACAAATTGCTAAAAAAGATAATAATGGGCATCTTCGGAGGTCTTGAAGAGTCCATATCTTAACAGGTCATAGCTGTTTTTACAGGTGGTTTAATTGCATTAGTAAAAATAAATGTCTACTTTTTAGAGATTTAATAGATGGCTATCAAGAAATCATTTGTCAACTTGAACATATAGACCTCAGCTTCTACACATAACGCTCAAAAGTAAATGGTCATAGCTTAAGCAGCTAGGCCTCAACTTGAACAGACACCCCTAGTCTTTAGGATACCGGTCTCGTTTAATCTTCTAGTTGCTAGCACAGGTAGATCAGTTTGGAACAGGTAGAGTAACTTTTGGTTTGGTAGGCAACAGGTATTCCTAAAGTAGCTTAGGACAAGTATACTTAGCTTTAGACAGTTTAACCTAGCTTAGACTCAGCTTGGGACCACTTTTGCATTGTAGTTCTTGTGCAAGCATGACCCTTCCTGGGTGTAATGAGGTAGTTTAAGCCTGGTCCTATTCCTGTGAGCAGTATCTGCATATAGGCACTAGAGGGGACAAAAAGTACCAAATGAGCTGGTCAAACATTTGTACAACTTTTCCATGGATGACAAAGGAGCCTCTCCATACAAGATCTACACTTGGAGATGAACTTGGTGGACAAAGGGAGGAGAGTCCATTGAAACTCACACTTTAGCTCTGCTCAGACAAAGCTTCAGCTAGAAGCAGCTTGGCATGGACAAAGGAAGGCCTGCCTTTCTTATAATTCAAGGAGAAAAGAGTGAGAAAGCTGCTCCACAAAAGCCTCAGAAAAGACATTATGGGCTTGCAATGAATAATTCAATAGCCACGGCTACTGAGAGTTTTATGGACTCTTTACTAGGGAAGAAAAAAGGCCACTTTTACCTACAAAATGTCTCTGGCTGTCATAGGGTGCACAGGACTAGTGAAAAGAGAGTTACTGAATCATTAACCCTTGTGTACCGCATGCATGACTGCTTCATAAGGAGTGCTATGCATTTGGATGGATGGATAAATAGATCGATACATAGACAAGAAATAGATGGGTGTATAGATAAAGAGATATTTAGATAGATTGGAGATAACAGATATTTAGCTAGATTTTTAGAATATTAGATTTTTAGATAATAGAAAGATAGATATGAGATAAATAGATATGAGATAGATAGATATGAGATAGATTCAGTGTTTTTACTACCAGCTATATGTTATGGATACCGCATCACCTCCATATATCACATGTTGCTTCTGTATGCATTCACAACAAATGGAGATCATTAGGGAAAATCTTGTGGAGTTAAAAAGAAAACTTTTGTTGTTTCTGCTTTTCATTTCACTTCAAGAAGTAGAGAAATCTCCAAAGTAACGATTCCATTAATCAGTGCTCCACACTAACCCCTCATAGTGCGCTCTGACACTTAGTAGACATGATTGTGTACTTGGTGTTAGGTCACATTCAGATGTGTGAATCTGTACGATTTTATGTGTGGAAGTAGATACATTGTTTGTTGCAGTTGTCCAAACCAATCACCATTGACCTCAATGTTAAAAAAAAATTACAAATTTTGCATGGATTGACAACCGATGCATATAGAAAGAATCCAGTGACTGCTTACGCGTTTCAGACCGTTATGCACTGGTCCTTTCTCATAGCCTTTTGGACCTTGCTATGAGTACGAGCCATTGCATAACAGTTGGAAATGAGTAGGCAGTTATTTGCTTTTATCGGCAGATTGTGTGGAGGTTTTAATGGGCTACAGAAAAGTGTTGGTTTTTTGGATTTCTCCTAAACACAAGTGCTGGATTCTTTCTATATGTAATGACGTCTCCTCCATGCACAGTGAATTATACGAGGTTAGCAGGACATACAAAACTATGGTTGGCTGAGCTATTTCTCTGTATGTGTTGTGGAGCATTGGACAACCAATGCAAAGAAATGGGACAGTTTTCCAATCTTGGTTGCAGATAAAAGTGGGTTCACAAAAAAGTGCAATTGTGAAATTCCCTTAGCCACTTCTTGTAGGTGAATACAGGGTGAAGGAGGGGGGATACCTTAAGGCAGTCTGTACTTTTCTATTGATATTTTATGCTAGGTCTAAAGAACCCCTGCTTCTCCTCTTCCAGGTTTCTCACCTATGTAAATGTTTATTGGCTTTTTGAGTTGCTCAGTTGGTTTTCCAGGAACGTTATCATAGTGGACAATGCATCACTTGGCCTTTGTTGTGTAGTTTACTACTCTTGTGTTTTACTTCTGAAAGGGATTTCACACAGTGTGTGGATTGCTGCTGGCAAAGGGAATTAGAAACCCAACCAAATAGTGTTTTGTAGTTCCTCATTAAAGGTCTTATTAACCTTATCAAATGACATTTACAGAACTTGTCCACCAATCAGCGACTATTGATATATAGATTACACCGGGGACCATGTAGAAAAATTAGCTGAGACACATTTACACATTTATTTTAAAATTTGCCAATAAATTGATACATTTTATCCCTGAAACTTGATTATTGGTTTATATGGAAGTCTACCTCATCTCTAAAAAAAGTCTAGTGTTCCCTCTTATCAGCCGTTTGAGGCAGTGGAGAGGCTAAAACTTTTACAGACCTACATGTAAAGGATATGCAACGGGCAGCTGCACCCCAGGGCCCTCTATATGTTGCGCATCCCAGGTGTAGGAATTGACGAGTGGTATAGTGCGGCCTAAAATGTCTCTTTATGTGTGTCACGATGCTCCTACCTGGATACTGCTGAACCCCAGGCTTTGGCTCTGAAGCAATAAATAGGAGGAATAATTGAGGGATAAAAGAATAACTTGAGTCCAGACCTTGAGATGAAGTTCAATGGCAGCTTTACTTTGGTAAACGTTTCTCCAAAATGGTTTACAGGCTTTGTCTTGTTTCCAGCAGGCTTTAGCATGAAACTGGCAGGCAAACTCCACTCTGCTATATCTCTGTTTCTCTACGGTTCTGCTCTACTGACAGGCTGGCTGTATAACTCAGCTTCTTCCATATGCTGCACTTCACTTTGTAGTCTGACTCTAGGTTATGCCAGGGAACTTTCCTTCTGGCTCCTGAGGCTTTAAGCTTTGGCCTCCATGGCCATTAGAGCTTAAGGTGCTCTGGCTGGCTTGGGGACGTCCAGTAGAGCCGTGCCCCTGCACATCTTCCCCAAGCAGGGCGTAAGCTAGACTGATTAGAACTTCAGCCCCACCCTTCCTGCAGGAATTAGGGCTGGCCCACTCCCCTACAAAGGGGGGTTAGAATGGAATGGTAAGTTCCACTCTCTCTAACTGTAGCTCTGCCATATTTGCTGCCACCTGCTGGTGATCCAGACACATTAAATGAACAGTTACATAACATTAGAAATGCACAGTGTGGAAGACCTGGAATAAATGCATAAAATGACATGAGGTTAGACCAATAACGACAGTAGCAAGGTGCAGAAGTGGTAACACCACTCTGGGGTGTTACAGATATGAGCAGCTCTTTTTATATGTTGCTGACTGTTGCTCCTCTGAATATCACTTTATATGACGTGTACTATATAGAATATATCATTTTGGTAATACTATTGTAAAGTGTGAGACAGGTGGTACTAGTTAATGTGGTTTATTTCTCTATTAGAGTAATACAGGCCTCCTTGTGTCAGCCAGTGGTTTCCTATAGTGGGAGATAACCTGACTCTTGGTTCTCAGTGTCCCCATCATCCACTTTGTCTTCATTGGGTCCTGTAAATATTTCTGTAGCTGCTCAGTGTGACATTTACAGCTCTGCTGAGTGTATTCCAGGCCTGGCAGCTGAATGGGCCCCTCTGTTCCCCCATGCAGAGTGGATCTGGCCCCCAGGCGGCGTCACAATGCATTTGTCCCTGGTCAGGCGCTCAGCCCCAATAGACTCTCCGCTAACTCTTCCCTATGTGAGAGCTCTGTAGGCAGATTAAATTGACTCCTTTCTTCCCCTCTCACTTTCATCTCGCACCATCCCCGCCCTCTGTAGCCCCGGGCGAACATTCGTGAAATTTCTGCAGCCTCCCCTTATTTCTTTTATTTAACCCCTTTTCTTCCATCGCAAACATTGTATCGGTAGAATTGGGGGAAACATGTAGTGTTGTCCAAGGAGTCAGACACTGGACGGGGGGGGGGCAGGGGACAGAGTAATATAACTGAGTAAAGATTTCCTTGAAACATATAAGAGTTGCCTTTATTCATAGATATACTTAGTTGAACTTTGTTTTGGTGTGATCACCACTAGGGGTCAGGAACTGCTGGACCTTGCTTTAAAGGGTTTTAAGCCTTCCTTTGGATCAACCAGGGTTAAATTGAGATCTTTTATTTGTTTTGGTGGTTTAACTTGATGGACCATCTATGTAATTATATGGCAGTGTTCATTGCATGTGACACTCTTGGAGGATTTGTGATGATGAATCATCAGGAACTGGCAGACACGCGGACAGATCTGATGTTGGATGGTGGCTCTGGTACTCCAGGGAGAGACTGGTTGTGGTCACGGGATGTGGACAACAGAGCAGTGTTGTATAGGACACACGACTGCCGGTGCCGAGCTTAAATATTTACATGCAACCTGACAATAAGGGACTTGTTCCTCAGCCGTCAACTTGTTGCTTATTAGTGTGGAGGCAAGATGGTCCTCCTGATACTGCCCATCACCCACGCTCAGTGCTTTCACCAGCCTCCGTTTGAATGAATTCACACACAGAAGATTTGTTATAGAAAGTTGTGTGCCTGTCCCAAACATCTGAATAGGGATTGCAGATGTCCATGTGCTGGTCACCAAAACAACCCCTTTAAGGTGAATGGAACAGATTTTCAGTCAATTCTGCAACAATTTTGTTGTGTGTGAATATCCCTTTATAGACCTATATACCTTGTTCTGATGTGTACTATAGAATACTCAAGTGATCAATTTATATTAGATGTAGTACCCTGGTATTTTGTACCTCTACCAGCGGATGTTATATGTGCTGTAGTGGAAGGTGGTATGCCAACAAATCAACATGTGTAATATCTTTCGTTAGTTTCCTTCCCTCATAGTACAGTTGCATAGGACTCTGTATTGGTACTGCCAAAGGTGGGCGTTCATACATCATTGGTGCCCGGCCACACGACCGCATTGTTCATCCGTGCGCTATCTGCATTTTTTGAGGATAGCACACTCACCCATTCATTTCTATAGGACCATGCACACATCCGTATTTTCTCTTGTGTATCCACGTGGTCATTCCTCAACGTTTGAACATGTCCGACTCTGGTGTGAATTGTGGATGAGAATAGTCATTTCTATTGAAGGGAGTGAGAAAAATGCTGAATGCACACAGAAAGCATCCATGTTTTGCGGGTCTCTGGTTTGCAGACCAAAATACGGATATGGCCGTGCAAAAACAACTGATATATGTGTACGGAGCCTTTGTGCGTCCATAGCCTGAAAGCTGCATGCTACGTTTTTCTTTCTGGTGCCGGGAGACATCCAAGGTCTGATCTGATGCACCGGTTGTCTCCTAGAAAACCATGGCATCAGTTCTGGCATTTCTTTACTCCTGGCTCCTGAGGCTTTAAGCTTTGGCCTCCATAGGAGTAAGGGCTCATTCACACGAACGTGCCGTGTTTTGCGGTCTGCAAATTGCAGATCCGCAAAACACGGATGCCGCCGGTGTGCCTTCTGCAATTTGCGGAACGGAACAGGAGGCCCATTATAAAAATGCCTATTCTTGTCCGCAAAATGGACATGGGGCCATGGAACAGAGCACCGGATGCGGACAGCGCATGGAGTGCTGTCCACATCTTTTGCGGACCCATTGAAATGAATAGTTCCGTATACAGACTGTATAAGGAACGCAAAATATGGCCCGTATAGGCAACGCAAAAAATATTTGTGTGAACGAGCCCTAAAAGGGATACAAGGGATGGAAGGATATATGGGACCCTACCCTTACCCTCTACAGCTGCACTATATGGTCCCTTCTGTAGCTGAGTAGTTTATTATAGTGCATCGCTTATTACAAGTGCTTTGTCCTGATTCAACAGAAATGACTTGTTTTCCTCTATAAAACATGTGCTAATGTTTAGTCCAGCACGGCAGCACAGACGACTGCTGAGGATAATTTCCAGCGTCTACTTGTTGATTTAATGTATATTCCTCTACACATATATTATGCTTATTTAAATATACGGCAAAGTGAGATCATATTGTAGAACTACTACTCCCAGGAGGCACCTGCTCCTCTCCAATGTGTTCTTATACCAGATACATAACGCATAGAAATGAAGCTGATGACATTATAGTTTATTGTCAGCATTGCTTGTAATTGTGTATTGTCAGCTTTTGAGCTGGAAAATGTTATATAATAATTACCCCTTTTATCATGGTGGATGTTTGATAAAAGTGCCTTGTGTCCTTTATCAGAACTGGTGCAAAGTAAAACTGGCTTAGTTGCCCATTAGTAACTAATCAGATGGATCCTTTCATTTTCCAAAGGAGCTGTGAAAAATGAAAGGTGGAATCTGATTGGTACTTTAATCCCAATTACAGGGAAAATTCGACTCGACCGCGGCCACTATCGCGCATAAGTTGAGTATTATTATTATTATTATTTTGAAAGTGTTAATCAGTGATGAATGCGACATCAGAGGGGTACAATGATGGGGGGCAGCACAATCGCCATTCCCCGTCGTTGTGCCTGCTACTTACAAAGAAATGCAGTTTGTGATGAAGAAATTCGTCACAAAGCAAATTTTTTCGTAAAATTTGGTGAAGCAGCCAATTCGAATAAAAATAAATAAATCACTCATCACTAAGCTCTATGGGCACCTAAGTAACTTTTCCTTAGCATCGCTCTTGATAAATTTCCCCCTAAATTTCCAACCTGTGGCGCATGTCCACCAGGAGTTCCTACTCTTTCTTCATACTGTGCTTTTCATAGGTAAAGCACATTGTAGGATCAGCTTTGGGGGTTTATTTAATTGAGCGGGAGAACTCGGAGAAACGTTTCTGTAGAATGATCACAGGTGACCAGTAATTCATAATTTGCATATTTTGTGGTTTTGAATAAAACATTAGTGGACATTTATTAAGACCAGCGTTTTGCATGCCGATTCCAAGTCCCTCTGTGCTGCTGGGGGGAGGGCTGGCCTCCACATAAGTTTGGAGCATCATCCGGCAGGCCGTGCGACAGACTTAACTCTACACCCTTTTGCCATTTTCCATTGCAGTCATGCTGTGGTAAAGAACCACGCGGCCAATTAGCAGCTGCCTTTCATTTAATAATTAAGACCACACCATATAGTACTTCTTCATTGTTAATGGCCGCGCTGCACCTTTAAACAGGGGCTGTTGTTGGTGTGGGGTTTGGCTGGTTAGGTGGGGGGACAATATGCAGATTATTGCTGTTCTGGCCTCCAATCTCCTGCAGGTTATTTGCAGTAAACACAGAATATTAATCAGCTCCGGCATACCCACTTCTCCTACTCCAGCGCTCTCCTGCCCTACAGGTGGGAGCCCTTCTTCTGTCATCTGCTTTTCCTCCTTTTCCACACTAGCGCATTCCTATACATAGTCACAGGTGCATATCCATCAAGCAAACATGGTTGATAAAAAAATGGCTGCACAACTTTACACATACAAACAATAGAGCTGAGAAATGGGGACCATTCTAAATTAAAGTGCTATTATACCTACTATAAATGGAAAAATGGAAGCTCTTAGTGCACATTTTTGATCAAACGTGTGTTGGTCCCATCAACCAGGCGTCAAGGTGGCTTCCGCAGACGGGTACCTAACACTAATATACCGCCTCTCTTGGACCTACCTAAGCCTACATTTTCAGAGCAGTGTAGGAACCAGCTGCGCTAAGAGCTTCCATTTTTCCATTTATAGTAGGTATAATAGCACTTTAATTTAGAATGATCCCCATTTCTCAGCTCTATTGTTTGTATGTGTAAAGTTGTGCAGCAATTTTTTTTAATCATTGATGAGAATATATCAGAAACATCAAGCTCCTCCTCTCTCTGCATCTTGCTTACATGGGAACTCTGAAGGATGATTTGGAAGAAGTAAAGCCAGAAAAACATGAGGATGGTCATTATTAAGACCTGGCCCGCCTAAGGGGTGCAGACTGGATGGTATCGGTTGACACACTGGCAGTGGAATAATAAAGTCTTTCATGTTATTAGTATTGAATTACATTTACAGCTGATGTAGGAATAAGTAAATGTAGGAATAAATAAAAAAAAACGGATGTAGCATAAGTCTCCCTGTATTTTCCCAACACTGTACCTGCAGTCTCCCTGAATTCTCCCTGCACTCTCCCTGCAGTCTCCCTGTGTTCTCCCTGCACTCTCCCTGCAGTCTCCCTGTGTTCACCCTACACTGTCCCTGAATTCTCCCTGCACTCTCCCTGCAGTCTCCCTGCACTCTACCTACAGTCTCCCTGCACTCTCCCTGTGTTCTCCCTGCACTCTACCTTTGTTCTCCCTACACTCTCCCTGAAGTCTCCCTCTGCAATATTCTTTTATTAATCGTTTTCAGCAACACTGTCCCTAGCCTAGCATGAGTGCCACATCTCTGTCTATGCTCAGCTCACAGGACAATGGCGGAGACTGCACGGGATGAGGGTTTTATAGGGCTGTGACATCACAGGGGGTGGCTATCTGTGGATTGGCTGGCTGCATGGCATTATGGGTGATCTTGCGTTCCCAGACTTCATACTTTGTAACACGTGCAGATGCCATTTTAGGAAAAAATGATTTGTTATCATAAAGGGCGAGGAAATTCGGATTTGGTGCGAAGCAAAGTTTTTCCTAAACTTCGGAACGAATTCCGCTGTGAATGCTTTGCTTCGCTGAACACTAGTGGTCAGTATTTCCTATGCTGTTTACATTTGGTGATCATGGCGATCAGGATAGTCAGATTTTTAGCACGTCCGGTTAATTTCATAATGATGTCAGTAATTATCATCAGTCGGAAGGTTTCACAGGGAGTCAATATTCCCAGAAGGAGTCTCAATTGTTAAACCCTCCCTTATGTAATGTCATGCTGACATGCTGGGGTATAGCTGCAGCCTGCAGCCAGCGTTTAGCACATAGCGGCAGACATATGGTTAATCCTGAGTGTATATACAGCAAAGAGGACAGTAAAAGGTAATTAAGTTGTTTTAATACCTCATCTTAGGGGCTGCTTTACAACTGTTTTACAAGCAGACATTATAATGTGAAAAGGATGTTTTTAAGAAGTCTCTCTGGGCAAATATTGATTAAGTAGTTGTTTGCTGATACTTTTGTCACCTCTCAAAGAGCCGGTGGCTTTGCCTCTTGTGTCTTATCCGCCATTGTTATTGGTATCTAATGAGATCAAAGGGGGATCATTTCAATGTCTCTGACTTGGAAAAGCCTATTTGACCACTAAGCCCCTTTGTGGATTTTTTGGCCGATCACTGGTGTCTATATAACGGGAGTCCAATTAATTATACTTCAAACACTCGACCAAGACACTTTCCAATTTAATATTAAATTATGGAATTACCAGCAAAGGATTTACAGAAACTTCACATTTGTGGTATTTATCTTTTCATGACATTTTTAGCTTGACATGTTTAGATTTTTAGATTCTGATAGTCTAAAAAGTGGCATTATATATATATATATATATATATATATACTGATATAGATCTTATCATGTTCGTTTATTAAGATCATGCACCAACTGCATTGGAATAAAATGTGGATTGGCTAAAAATACAACATTTCCCAGCAATTTATCCCGTATCCTTACATAAAATGGGCTTGATGTATTTATACTGACAGTTTGTTGTCACTTCACATGTGGCTGCGGAAGGTGTCCAGTAGTAAAAGGGCTGTCAGCCCACAGGCAAGGAAAACACATAAAGAGGATTTACACTTATATGGTCCATTCACACGTCCGTGTGTGTTTTCCAGATCCACGGATCCGTGGATCCACAAAACACGGACATCGGCGATGTGCGTTCCGCATTTTGCGGATCGCACATCGCCAGCACTTAATAGAAAATGCCTATTCTTGTCTGCAATTGCGGATAAGAATAGGACATGTTTTATTTTTTTCGGGAACAGATTTGCGGACCTGGAAGTGCGGATCCGCAAATCCGGGCAGCACATCAAGCTGCCCCATAGAAATGAATGAGTCCGGATTTTGCGGAACGAAACTGCAGACGTGTGAATAGGCCCTTAATCAGATTTTCTCACCAATTTATGTTAAAATATATGGACTAGATACTAAGGCTACATGCACACGAACGTGGTTTGTTTCCGTGTCAGTTCCGTTTTTTTTTGCGGATAGGATGCAGACTCATTAATTTCAATGGGTCCGCAAAAAAAAATATAACATGTCCTATTCTTGTACATTTTAGGTATTGTTACAATGGATCCGCCAAAAAAACTGATGGCATATAGATGTCATCAGTTTTTTTTTGCGGATCCGCAATTTGCGGACCGCAAAACACATACGGTCGTGTGCATGTAGCCTAAGGCCTCTTTCATACGACCATATGGCTTTTTCTGTGTTTTGCGGTCCGTTTTTCACAGATCCGTTGTTCCGTTTTTCTCTGTTTCTGTTGTGTTTCTGTTTTTCCGTATGGCATATACAGTATACAGTAATTACATAGAAAAAATTGGGCTGGGCATAAAATTTTCAATAGATTGTTCCGCAAAAATGGAACTGATACGGAAGACATATGGATGCATTTCTGTATGTACTCCGTTTTTTTTTGCGGACCCATTGACTTGAATGGAGCCACGCAATGGGATTTGCAGGCAATAATAGGACATGTTCTATCTTTCAATGGAATGGAAAAATGGAAATACGGAAACGGAATGCATACGGAGTACATTCCTTTTTATTTGCGGAACCATTGAAATGAATGGTTCTGTATACGGACCTATACGGAAAGCAACAAATGGCGCGTAAAAGGCAAAAAAAATGGTCGTGTGAAAGAGGCCTAAGGCAGAGTTCACACACTTCAGTTATATACGGCCAGTTCTGCAAACGGTGCGCAAAAAAACCGGAATGGAAACAAAAAAAAAATATGTATCTATCTCATATCTATTTATCATTATTTTGACACGAGTTGCGCCAGGATCACTTTAATGAAATTTGTTGTATTACCGCAATGTGTTTGTGTTAAACCAGTCACAATAACGGCGGCTACATTGGTTTACGTATATCTGTGTGTGTAAGCTTCTTCAAGTGGCCGTATATACACAAATGCAATCATTTTAAAATGTGCAAGAATTTGTCAAAGGGGTGTGGCCTATCTGGGAGGGGTGTGGCTTAAGATGCACCGCGATGCGCCTAATTTGCACCAACCGTGGTATAAAGTTACACAAAAATGTCTAAAGACACACCAAACGAATCGCACAGTGTGGCAGATCTTCAGACTGTCTCCTCTAGGTTTAGGGTCCATTCACACGTCCGCAATTTCGTTCCGCATTTTGCGGAACAGAATTGCGGACGCTTTCATTTCTATGGGGCAGCACGATGTGCTGCCCGGATACGGAATTGCGGACCCGCACTTCCGGGTCCGCAATTCCGTTTCTGAAAAAAATAGAACATGTTCTATTCTTGACCGCAATTGCAGACAAGAATAGGCATATTCTATTAGTGCCGGCAATGTGCGGTCCGCAAAATGCAGAACGCACATTGCCGCTTTCCGTGTTTTGTGGATCCGTGGATCCACAAAACACGTTGCGGACGTGTGAATGGACCCTTATGCTGTATAAATATTAGACAGGATCAGTAATCTGCACCATTATGTCAAGGCCTAAATAAAACAAACTGTGGCCAATCCTACTGATGGTACAATTGTAGCTACCAGAAGATCTACGTGGAGCAATCATTTTCCATATAGACTAGGGATGGCCAACCTGCGGCTCTCCAGCTGTTGTAAAACTACAACTCCCACCATGCGCTGCTGTAGGCAGTATCGGGCATGCTGGAAGATGTCGTTTTGCAGCAGCTGGAGAGCCGCAGGTTGGCCATCCCTTATATAGAATATCACTCCCATCATTTCACTTATCCCTCTATCGACTAGTGTCCCGCTGGAGGAAAAGTAGTCCTATCTTCCCAGCCATGTCTTTCTTTTGTTAGTTTGAGGACGTAACAAGCAAATTCACACGGATTTGTTCCCGAAATTTCTGCATCTGCCCCATTTTCCTGCTGACACAACCCCATTCAGATGAGTGGAACTAATCTCCAATCTGCTTCATGGTAAAGGTCTATAGGAACCATAAGTATGGCCGAGTCTCCCAGTCTCCATTGTCATTGCTGATAGCCAGATGGGACGTGCTTCTAGTCAGGGGAGCGCTTATTAACCATTTGTGCGGTTTGCTGTACTACAACCACTCTGATCATATTGACATGGTGCACGGTTAGAGGGAAGGAACACATGGGTAAGACTTCCCTAAATTACCTTCCAGCTACTCATTTACAAAGTAAACTGCGGTAATTAGACGGATCCTTCGAATGATCTCTTAGGAGTATTGATGTCATTCTGAATTAGCGCTAATGAGCGGTTATTGGCGGCCCTCTGCCTGTACTAATGTGAGCCTAGAAGCATGTCAAAAGTGGAATCAAATTGTTTTAGTCTATGGCAAGGTGACATCTGCATGTGATGCCCCACATAATAATATCCCAGTCTGGGAGGGTGGACGCAGGGCGCCAGTGCTATAACGCTAGTTATTTATCCGGGTGATACATGAGGGATTTGTGCACAAAACACCAATGAATCTACACATTTTTTCGCCCCCTCCTCATTGAATGCCAAGTCTTTCTATTTCCTAAGGGGGTGAACGGAGGGTAGAACAGCTGACTACCAGTGTGAGTTGCAGCGAGTCCGGTCACGGTTGAATTGGTTCACACACACACGTGATGGCTGTGATGTAATGCCTTCGAATAGGAGACGTAGCACTGATAGCTGTTTCCGGAACCTAAAAATAACAGTTTTTAATTTTCTGCTTCTCATTTTCATTTAGCAAATGCAGCAGAGCTGAGTTTGTCACTTAGACGTTTATCTTGTGCATCAAGATATCTCACTGGCCTCTTTCACACTACCATATTTTTCTTTCCGTTTTGCCGGACTTTTTTTGCGTTCCGTATATGGTCCGTATACGGAACCATTCATTTTAATGGTTCCGAAAAAAAACTGAATGTACTCCGTATGCTTTCCATTTCCGTATTTCCATTTTTCCGTTCCGTTGAAAGATAAAACATTTCCTATTATTGCCCGCAAATCACGTTCCGTGGCTCCATTCAAGTCAATGGGTCCGCAAAAAAAAAACGGAACACATGCGGAAATGTATCCGTATGTCTTCCGTATCCATTCAGTTTTTGCGGAACCATCTATTGAAAATGTTAGTAAATTAGTTGCAAATTTGCCGTTCCGGATTTTCATTCGGCAAGCCATTGCCGTGTGCAGTAACAGTGAAACGGGGGAGGAGGAGTTATGCTGTGGATTTTTCCTTTGCAATCGAGGGGGTGAAGTCCGCTGGCTTTTTGAACGGCAAAAGCTGCATGTAGTAAATACGTTTTTAATGGCATTTTTGCTGCAGTGATTTTGTGCTGGATTTTCAGTCACATGTGAACACGGCCTCGCAGTAGATTTTGTTGCAAAGATTTGTGCAACTGAAAGTCACTTCCATTCATCTGAATGGGGTTGTTCGGGCATGCACAATTTTTTGTCTGGTCGAAAGCCGGCATTTATGTGGAAAAGCGGCTGGATCCCTGATGCATCCCATTGTAGTCAATGGGGATCTGGCAGTGCTGGATACAGCGGAGCTCACAACGCATATGTGTACGTAGGCTAAGTAACTACTTGCATTCTGCATGCTAACTCTATGCTGTACCATTCCTCTATTATTCCTACTAGACATCTATGAATAAATGCACACCTCGCTGTTACCGATTGGGGTTGTGTCCCTGCACTGTTAGCGCTCACTGGACAATGTGAAAGTATGCAGGGGTGCAATGGCTAATAGGAATAATAGAGGAACTGTGCCACGTACAGTCATAAGAATGAACGCTCCAGAATTGTCATTTCATGTGGAATACAATTATTTACTAAAACAGAGGTGACAGATCCCCTTTAAATGGCAAATTGTCCAGCAATATAGGGCACGGTCTTCATTATTGCTTAATAACCCTTCTACAGTCTTAGCAGGCATTCACGTCAATATCCATTTTGCAGTCCTCGAATTGCGGATTCGCAAAAAACGGATAACGACCATGTGCGTCCGCTTTCTGCGGATCAACATGTCGCACCCTTTGTTAGAAATGGGGCATGTACTAATTTTATTGCGGGGCTGCGTAACGGACATACGAAAGGGGATCTTTTGTGGCCCCAATAAAATGAACGGGTCCGCGTTCGATCCGTAAAAAATATGGATCGGATGCGGACTGAAAATATGGTCATATCAATGCCACTGTAAAAGCTTTGTGGCACCCAGCTTTCTTCGTAGAGAAGTAGGCAGCAGCTGAATATAGTTTTGAATGAAGAAGATGACGACTAAATATGTATACTTAGGCCTCTTTCACACGACAGTATGGCTTTTTCAGTGTTTTTCGGTCCGTTTTTTACGGATCAGTTGTTCTGTTTTTTGTTTCCGTTGGGTTTCCGTTTCCTTTCCGTTTTTCCGTATGCCATACACAGTATGCAGTAATTACTCAGAAAAAATTGGGCTGGGCATAACATTTTCAATAGATGGTTCAGCAAAAACGGAACGGATACGGAAGACATACGGATGCATTTCCGTATGTTTTCCATTTTTTTTTGCTGACCCATTGACTTGAATGGAGCCAAGCACCGTGATTTGCAGACAAGAATAGGACATGTTCTATCTTTTCTCGGTACGAAAATACGGAAATACTGATACGGAATGCACACGGAGACACTTCAGTATTTTTTGCTGAACCATTGAAATGAATGGTTCAGTATATGTACCACATACTGAACTAAAAAAACGGCCAGTATACTGAACGCAAAATACTGTCGTTTGTATGAGCCCTTAGTGGTCAATTTTTATTATAGATGGAACTGTTTTGTTACTACTACTACTACTACTACTACTACTACTACTACTACTATACTTCTACCATTGATACTAGTACTAGTGTAAAATGAATGACCCTGGGAAGCCATGTCTGGCACTGGTAGTCCTACTCCATACAAAATTTTGGTTCCTTCAGCTATTTCTTAAAATATTTTCCAGCCGGTTTATTTTCTAAGTAGAAAAGGATGAGAAATAAAGTATGAAAAAAAAAAAAGGAAATAAAAGAAAAACACATGTCTGGTAGAAATATGCAAACTCTGCTGATCTTTCATTGCATTTTCCAGTCTTAAAGGGAAAGAAAACTGACGCCGCTGCTCGGTATGTGGATCTAGCATGGCGGTTCCTCCAGCGCACAGCTCTCATTTCTCCCCGCCATGAGCAGCACTGAAGTGGTTACACAAGGAAATATTTGCTGCATGCAAACATACCATCTGAACAATTAAATCCCTACACCCTGATTAAAAGAAAGACGTCGCTATTAACTTGTGTGTTTGGGGAGCTTTATGGGAACGTAGGAAAATCAGCTCTGACATAAACCATTCATGGAGACTCAGGAGGAAAAAGAGACATATAATTGGTTATTATGATGTACACTTAAATAAGATTCCTTAAGAACAGGCTCTGTTGTGAGATGAGACTGAGATTACAGGGCTGAAATTTCTACAAGAAACATAAGACTCGGCGGCTGGGTTGTCCAAGTGTATACTGGAGCAGACAGGCCCGAGACTCAATGCTACGGCTTACAGGATAAAAATCAGGAGGAATATGTCATTCTGCCATCTATATAGCGCTAACATATTCCGCCACGCTGTATGCAAATGATATTTACTCACTCGGTCCCTGGTCCCACTGGGAGATGCCCAATCTAATTTTCCTATCTCAACGACACTAGGGTCCATTTCAGAGGAAACCAATTGAGCTATCGGTATGTTTTTGGAATGCAGGCGGAAACTGTAGAACCCGGAGGAAACCCACGCAAACACAGGGAGGACATACAAACTCCATACAGATGTTGCCTCACGTGGCACATGTTTTTATAAAATGTCTACTATCTTGGGAATAATATAAAAATTAGACTTAGTATGTCTTAAAGTGTCAATAGAGGTAGAGATATCTTATGTCTTTAACCCCTTCAGGACCCTCCGATTTTCCGTTTCAGTTTTTTACTCCCTGCCATAACTTTTTTATTTTTCCATTCACATAGCCATAGGAGGGCTTTTTGTTGCATACGATGTAGTGGAAAGCTGGAAAAAAATCAAAATGAGGTGGAATTGAAAAAAACCCCAAAAAAACGTAATTTTGCTGTTATGTTAGACATAAAAAATAGTCCTGCAGGCAGGACTTTTTTTTCAGTCTAAAAAAACAGATCTCAGATGAAAATGGCTAATGCGGATGCCAAAAGTGCATAAATGAGCATAACGGATGCTTAAAATTATTTTTCTGTTCTTCTGACAACCAGATGCCACCTTTAATTTTTCTGAGCTCTTTTGGAAAATTTATGGTGGAATCTGATTGGTTGATATGGACACAGTGTTCCTTTACACCAGTTTTGATGACTCTCCCCCCTTGTGTCTGGCCCAGATAAAGCAAGAACAGCAGTTGTTTTGGGAAAAAGTTTGTTGTCTTAAATTTAGAAAATGATGGGCGATCATTTCAAATCCCTCCAGCACTAAAATATATAATATCCTTCTCTGTGATCAGACGTCCTAAACGGCTAATTTCTGTTCTCTAGGGAAATCCAATCTGAAGCTGTAATAAAACTGACATCTGAACAGGATAGGTGACCATCTTCTTCAAATCAGAAACAGCAATGGGGCTTCACTAAGAGCAAGCACATGCTGCTAAACCTCACCCGGATGCAGCCATCTAATCCTATTTACTACCAATTGTTTCATTTCTGGGACTAGTAGAGGTTCATTTACTTGTACATGAACCAACCAAGTCATGCTCAGTGGTAGTGACTGAGTGAGCATTATTATATGGCCGCATTATCGACAAAAATTCCAGCTTGAGAAGCAATTCTAATTAGTGTCATGCTGTAAGGATTTAGAGGGTTGTTATTAATATTAGTAGGAAGTATAGCTGATGGGCAACAAGTCAGACCTACTTGCTAAAATAGAATTGCATTTTTTATTCATTTTTGGTTGTTTATATGGTGCCCACACTTTCCACGGCAAAATACAGAATTCTTTATTAGAGATGAGCGAATCGCTCAAAATTTAATTTAGCCAAATTGGATGACCGATTCGATTCAGGTCTGAATAGATTATACACAAATCAAAAGTGCTCCAGTTGGCCTGAAAATTTGTGTACGGCACCCAGAGGTTTCCTAAAACTCATATTTTTCTCTCTTGACTTTATCTTTGACTTTTTTTTTATTGATTTTTCTCTAAAACCTAAAATTCACCCGATTTGGATGCAATGCAATTTTTACAAATTCAATGAGTTATGAATCAAGTCGCTCATCTCTACTCTTTATCAAAGACCATACTAACAGGCTGAAATTGAATCTATGGGTATTTTGTCTATTTTGACCAGTGGACAGAACCAAGTTCTTTTAGGCCCCTTGCAGACGAGCGTTCCTCTCACAGCGAGTCCGCATCGCAGCTCCCGGCCTGACCTCCCAGCACTGATTCACATAGCATTATATTGATTTATGATGCTATGTAACCCTTAGGCCTTTTTCACACAGGGGCGTCTCGGATTTGCTCCGGATGCGTCCCGGGTGCATTGCGGGAAACCCGCGCGAGTGCGCACACAATTTCAGTCAGTTTTGACTGCGATTGCGTTGCGTTGTTCAGTTTTTATCGCGCGGGTGCAATGCGTTTTGCACGCGTGTGATAAAAAACTGAATGCGGTACCCAGACCTGAACTTCTTCACTGATGTTCAGGTTTGGGTTCGATGTCGTGTAGATGTAATTATTTTCCCTTTATAACATGTTAATAAGGGAAAATAAGAGCATTCTTGATACAGAATGCTTAGTAAAATGAAGATCCTTCTATCTTCATTCAGCAGGACCTGCGATTATGTCATTAAAGGTCCTTTTGCAGGTCCTCAAAGAAGAAGAAAGAAGAAGAAAGAAGACGATGCCGGCTGTGTAAATCAAGTGGATGAGGTGAGTTAAATTATTTTTTTTTTTAACCTCTCAAGCAACATCTTATTAAGCATTCTGTATTAAGAATGCAATTATTTTCCTTTATAACCATGTTATAAGGGAAAATAATACAGTAAATTGACTTTAATCAATTTACTAACATCATCTCCTAGCAACCATGCATGAAAATTGCATTGCATCCGCACTTGCTTGCGGATGCTATGCGATTTTCACGCAGCCCTATTAATTTCTATGGGGCCTGCGTTGCATGAGAAACGCAGAATATAGAACATGCTGCGATTTTCACGCAACGCACAAGTGATTCGTGAAAATCACCGCTCATGTGCATGGCCCCATTGAAGTAAATGGGTCCGGATTCAGTGCGGGTGCAATGTGTTCACCTCACGTATTGCACCCGCACGGAATACCCGCTCGTGTCAAAGGGGCCTAAGGGTTACATAGCATCATAAATCAATATAATGCTATGTGACCCCCGGCAGCGCTGGTAAGTTAGGCCGGGAGCTGCGCTGCGGACTCGCTGAGGGAGGAACGCTCGTCTGCAAGGGGCCTTAAACTTGCAAGATCTAATGTCTGCTACTAGTTTTTCAGATTAACATAACTTAAAACTCTTGGTATGAGTAAGGAGGTGATTGACCTGAGAAGCGGAACTGGCAATCACAGCGCATGTTTAGGACTAGTGAGGTTCCCTTGATCTTGTTCTTTCTCGATACCTGGTTAGGACATCTCATTTGGAACCTCATGGGTTCCAAGGACTCATTATTAAATATATGCTACCTTTACAGTACTGCTGGTCACATACATCTAAGACATCTTCAGTCTTTCCTCAGATTTGTATGGAATAAAGATCTCAATAAAAGCAAAAAAGGAGATTATGTTTTGGCCATGCTTCTCTGGCATTCCTGTCTGCCTGTACATGACCTTCCAAAGCCAGGAGACAGTCTGGGGCGCCTAATGTTCCAGGCCATTTTGATGCAGAATAGACAGAGATGAAAATAATAGGAAGCATTATAAAATAATAAAGAGGCATATGGCAGAAGTAAATGAGTGTGCAGAGTCATATAAAAGAATATTTCTATGGAAATAATGAGGAGTGGGCACAATGGCGATGGCGAGGGAGAGGTGAGCATATGCACACTGATTTGTACTTATTACATAACAAAAGTCTGTTTCTTTATCATCTTATCATTCAGTTAATAAAAATTAGCTACAATAACAGCTTCAGTTTAAAAACCTCTCAAACTCTGAAGGATTTGCTTTCACAATGGACATGAATACTGTTCAGAAATACAAACAGTCAAAGGATAACTTTAGATCTGAAAGGGAAACCTGGAGTGGCTAATTGAATAAGCCTTGGTCCCCTTAATATGTCATGGTGAGTGCAGTCAACGTATCATAATTAGGCTTACAGAGACCCATTCCAACATTCTGCTTCCATTCTCCTGAGCCATTGTCCACAGCTCGGCAAATAGCCAGAGGACAAAGGGGATTCAAATGCTGACAAAACATGAAAGAGGAAAAAGATTTAGCTGCTTTTATCAAAGAAACTGAGAAGGACTTTGTTTGTGTAAATAACGTAGAATAACTGGACGGCCTTGCATTTAAGCAATGCTGTTTTCATTACAATTAATTCTTGACATGCTGGAAGAGGTCCAAAGGATGGAGTTGTACCACAACTTGCATTTGCAAATTAAAAACAGTTGGTCAAATGAAAACCTGTATGAAGAAGCCTCACTTGTTCTCCAGTAGGTTGCTTTACCCTGGAGTATAGATGATGAGATGATCACCAGACCTATGCTATGATATCAGAAAAAGGGCTTTGTCGAACCACCAGGTTGTCCTTTTGAAGCCTTGGGTTCACCTTTTGAATAGATGGAGACTAAAACATGATGATTTAAAAAAACAAACAAACAAACAAACATGTCATCGATTAGCTGATGTCACCGATGACATCACTAATTTGGAATGTAGGACTGCATAGCCAGACAAGTGAAGACCATCAGATGAACAGCACGTCAAGCTGCTTGTGACCCTTTATACTAACACTAGAAAATGCGCACTTAGTTTTGTTATGTACGTGCCCATCTGTATTATAATTTCACTAATACTCCATCATCCGTGCTAGTCGTTCATGGCAGTAGTGAGTACTTGGCAGATGCTGCACCATAAACCTGCTGTCTCACATCAAAGGCTTAAACTAGCCATGCATATTGCCCAGTTGTAGGGTCATACCGAATGAGGATGAGCCAGTCCCTTGGTCATCAAGTCATCTGTTCTTTGTGATCACAATATGTCACTTACTACATGTGATTACTCATTGCTCTGTCTCTTGCCTGGTATATGGGCATTATAAAGCTACGAGTGGAAAGAAAGTATCTAGAGCGCAAAGTACAGGTACTGCTGAAAGAGTTTAAATCATATGTTTGTAGCAAAGTTGGGGTTGTCGTTTGGCTGCACCTCCTCATCACACCATAGTGGGACAGGTTTTATAATCCAATTTATAGTCAGACTAGAGAGTGGGCAACCTGCGGCACTCCAGCTGTTGTGAAACTACAACTCCCAGTATGCATACTTGCTCTGCTCTTCTCAGAACTCTCAAAAAAATAAATAGAGCATGCTGGGAATTGTAGTTTCACAACAGATGTAGTGCCGCAGGTTGACCACCCCTAAACAGTCTACAATTTATCACAGTGACTGATTCCGGATGATCAAATAGTGTAAAACACTTAAAAGGGTTTGTCCCATGAATTTTTTTTTATGTTTTTCAAAGCAGTACCTGGTATTGAACAGTTTTTTAACTGCATGTCATTAAAAATGCAGTATAGCTGCTGAGTTGTTCAATAAATTCTATCTGTATAGCGCCACCTGCCGTTTGTTCTTCTCCTTATTTCTCTGTCCACCTGGCTGAGGAGAAGACACATGCTCAGGTCCATTCTTCTACTGCCACCAGCCATATCTATTGTTGGATGCTGCTATAGGGAGAGAGCTGCAACAGAAAGGACACCTCCCTGAGCTCCAGACTGAAGAGAATCTAGCAGAGCTATTGGAGCAATGAATGGGGGGAGCTCTGGGTCCATGTGAGGTATAGTGTTGAACGCGAATATCCGAATCGCGAATATCGCCACTTCGAGAATTCGCGAATATTTAGAATATAGAGCTATATATTCGTATTCGCTAATAGTGTTGAATATTCTAATTGCAAATTTATCGCAAATTTATTGCGAATATATTACATTGCCAATTTTCGTAATCAAGTAAACAATGACTGGAGATCACAAATTTGTGAATTTATGGCGAATATTCGGCCAAAAATTTGCAAAATATCGCGAATTCGAATATTGCCTATGCCGCTCATCACTAGTGAGGTACAGGACTGGTTCTAACTTTGTTAGAAAGAGACTGTCATGTGCTGTATGATGTCTGATTCTATTTTTTACATTAATTAGGGAATAATCCCTTTAATAAATGTGGCGCTATGCATGTCCACATTTTTTTGCCCAAATTTCAGCAGAATTTTGATGACTAAATCTACCCCAATATGTTTTATTTGCAGGAAAAACTATTGAGCTATTTAGACTCATTCGATAATGCATTAACAGAGCTGCCCAAAAACGTTACATAACACTCAGCTGGATGACATCTGTATAATATAGTAAATAACAAACATATCTCATACATTTAACCTCTCTTTGTCCCATAAAGCCTCTGAGATTAAAAATATGTACATTGCACAGCATAATTCTGGTATAACAGCATACTGATAAGTCAGGACAGAAACAGCGCCACTCATATCCATAGGCTATTTTGGGTATTGCAGCTCAGGACCATTCAGTTGAGGCCTGTGCATAGCCTATATAAAAAAATATATAAAAAAAAGAAGATTCTCATTTTCTAATCCCTGACAACCCCTGTAAAGTTTACGTTTAAAAAAGTTGTGCATGATGTGAGCGGCGCTTCACAGTTAACCCAAAACTTTTTGGTGACAAAGGAAAAACTTTCAGGCTGAATGACCTTTCACTACATTCTAAACAGGCCATTGAAAGTAGGAGGTGGTGCGTTTTTATGACTGTTTAATGTAGTCCCTAAGTCAAATAAGCATTATTGTGCTGAATAAAACATGTCTGTGTTTTTATAGCTGCCGCTGGGGTGGGGATGGACGACGACTTCAGATTAAGTATTATGCAGCTCCCTCCTTCAAAATAGGATCCACAAAGTCCAGTCCTTAGTTTTAAACATTATTTTTTGTTAGCAGCTCCTTCTCGCTGCAGTAAAACTGTCTGGAGATCTGTGAATGGTGCGAAAAACATTTATTTACTAGACATTCAGGCCAGATCAAACAGAGACAATGAAAAAGCACAACGTTTTCGACTCAATAGAGTCTTTTGCATCCGATAAAAGCCTATTCAGCCAGAAACCTTGTCCTTTTTGTCCACTTGAGCTCTAAAGCTGAGTGAATCAATAGTTTAGAGAGGTGAGAACTTTGGAAGATGGGCGTTTTTGTTTTTTTTACGGAATTTTAGAGAGATATCCATATAGAAATGTGAAATCTATTCTTTTCTACAATTTGATTTATATTTTCCAATTGGCGGTGGATACATTGTCAGGATATTTCCAAGTTTTGTAAATTCTTGTAAATTTGTATTTTATTGGGTTTTACAAAAAATGTGTTTCACAACAATTGGAAATAGGATAATCATGTTCTGTATAAGTTTTGTAAATTCTATATTTTACTTTTATTTTACTTCTTTTTTTTTTTTTTTACAATTATTTCCTGCAGTAGAACATCATAATTCAATTCTTCCCCACAAGTATAAATTATACCCAGGTCAAGCTAACCTACTGCTATGTTCTTGAACTGGGAGAGAAATGTATTTAAAATCCTATGAGACTCTTCTGAGGATTCCCACAGCTTTAGGCCATCCCGTAACAGAAAGCATGTACAGTATACATTGCCGGAGCTGAAATTCCTGTCTGTATTTATGTTGGCGGATAAGCCTGTCAATCATGTAGGTTTCTCCACCAGGAGATACAGCGGTAGGTACATGTAATTCATCATATGGGTATACAGCCGGTATATGAGCGGTCACAATGAAGCTGGATTGCTCCATGCTGGCATCATTAAATAAGAACCACGTGCCTCTATTCAGCATGCTGGCCTCTTTGCTGGAGAACTTTTCAACTCGTCTTAAGTGGCAATT
This sequence comes from Bufo gargarizans, assembly GCF_014858855.1. Taxonomy (NCBI): domain Eukaryota; kingdom Metazoa; phylum Chordata; class Amphibia; order Anura; family Bufonidae; genus Bufo; species Bufo gargarizans. Next base: position 114,160,504 of record NC_058083.1, read on the forward strand.
TTCCATACAAAGGAAAAAAAAAAATACACAGTCTTTTAGATCAAACTGAGCATATTTTAGTCAGGGTGGAAAAAAGAACTTGGCAAGTGGAGGTGCACAGTCTTTTTATTTAGTGCCCAGGATCAGGCACAGCTTCAATATACAGACATTCAAAAGTTTTATAAAAACTAACACTAAAGACCACTAAAACCAACTGCAGCCTCATCTGAGAACTTTCATCAAGTAATATCTTTTAATCAAAGATTTAAAAAAAAAAACTAATCACATTCAACTTTGTCATGGTCCTATCAGTACTCTGATGGATGTCGTACATTGGTCCTCTGTATTGATCTCCCCCCCCCCAAACATAAATTGGTTACCAAACCTGCTGTACGAGGACATGCTTCATTGGTTGGCAGAGCTATTGTACTTCTTCTTTTTTATGCCCATTTAGTTTAAATACTAGCATTGTGTCATTGGTGAGTATATATTGTGTTGGCCAGATTGCAGTCTTAAAGGGGTAGTCCAGTGCAGACAGTAATTGGCTTAGTGGTCATTTCCTGTTTGTCAAGAGATACCAGGAAGTAGACACCGGCTGTGGGACCTGGAAAGCATCAGAACACGATCAACGATTGGTTAGGTGAGTATAGCATCTTTTATTTTATTTTTAACCCATTGTAGGCACCTTGTAAAAAAAATGTAACTCTTGGAAACCACTTAAAAAAATTGGATTTTAATATTGACTGCCAGTCCTTAGAATAGACAATCTGATCGGCATTGGTCCGACTCTCCGCAGCACCACCAATCAGCTGTTTCCGAGTTGCTCTGGCGGGGGAAGTCAGAGCTGGAACTACACAGCTGCATCCATTGTGTAGCGGACGGAGCTGGAGCAACCCCCATTCACTTCACTCGCTAGGGAGCAATGATGCAGTTACCAGCTGTGTCCACTAAACAATGGATGGAGCTGTGGAGCTCCAGCGTTGACTTTCCACTCCTTTTAAGACCATTTTCTGCTGACCATCAATACCTTTTTATGACATGAGGGAATGTTACAGATGCAGACCGAACTTCTCTGAATTTTTCGGTTGTTATCCAAGAATGCATCTCAGCAACGGACGGCCAGACCACAGATCACAGCAGAGTTTGATCATCGATTTGTTATTTTAACTTGTGGCTTTTTGTTCAAATCTACAGTCTTCACAGATCAACCAATAATGAAAGGTCACTTGAAATCCCTTAAAGTATGGCAAGCTTTAGGGTCCATTAACACGTCCGTACGTGTTTTGCGGCTCCGCAACACCGAAAATGTGTGTTCCGCATTTCGCGGACCGCAAATCGCCGTCACTATAATAGAAAATGCCTTTTTTTGTCTGCAGTTGCGGACAAGAATAGGACATGTTCTATTTTTTCAGGAACGGAATTGCGGATGTGGCATCCATTCTGGCCCCATTGAAAATGAACGGGCCCGCACCCGTTCCGCAAAATGCGGAACAGATCCGGACCCATTTTTCGGACGTGTGAATGAACCCTTAGGGTGAGGAAATCCAATAAAAGACCATTGCCCATTTCTAATTTTAATATACATTGATGTCATTGCCTTGATCTGATTAATTAAGAATACATCTTGGTGGATAGGACTAGTTTCTGGTCAAGGCTAATCATAATGAATAAATAAACATAAAGAAGTCACTTGACCAATACTTCTTCACTGTCACATGTGCAATGAATATGTACATAAGTGGATGTTGGATATGGAGATTGTTTTTAGGAGTACTACCTTTTCCTTGGGTGTTTCACTGGCAAACTTCAGGGTAAATTCCACTGACATTGCGAAACTGACTTTGGGCTATGCCGTCATTTTCTAGGGGTGCAATGTGGATGGAGGCAGAAAGCATTTCACAATATCCCTTGGAGGCTTTGATTTGAGTTGAAAGATTCAAGTTAGTTTGTCTATGTTCTTATGAATTCTTCTTAGTTACGAAAACAGCAAAAGCAAAATATTAATCATATTCTTAGATACAGAAGTCTAATCATAGAAAAACGGCAACGCACAGACTACTAAAGCAAAGAGCCAAAGAGATCCGTCTTCTAAACCCACACCAAAACGAGGTCCTTGATTTCTTCAGAGACCACATGGTACCACTGATCTTTCTGAAGCCTATTAATGCCAATGATCCTATGTAAAGGAAAGCCTTGTATTGATAGAGAAAATAGCAGATACTCAGCGCTCACAGAGGCTTCCCGCTGCTGAGGAACATTTATTTGACTTATCCTGTGGTGTTTCTTTTTGCAAATTGCCTTCAAGAACTTGAAAAAAGCCACATGAATTCATTAGGAATACATAGGAACAAAAATGGGGCAAAATACTGACTTTCAAATACTTGTATAATTGTTAAAGCGACCGTGGTGTCTGAAGATAGGGAAATGAATGTGTCGATTTAGATGTGCCAGCGGAGGAAAACGTATTCCTTTACTTTACGCCTATTGTTACTGGACACGTGACTTATTTTTAATGACATGAGTGACCTTTTCAAATGCCAGCTTCATGTGAATGTCATGCCATAGAGCACACTGGCACAGTGTTTGAACTCGTCCCAGGTATATTAGACATTATGTATGCCAGTTTATCACACACACACACCACATGCAATATGTCTCTGGATTCTGCCACCATTGTCAAAAACTGATCCAAAAACTATTAAAGCGTAAAAAGTCTAGAAAGAGCTTACAATGTTTTAAGACGGCATCGTACTTGGATATCAACCGTAATAGAGTCTCTGAATTTAAATAGCAGATTTGCTAATCCTTAAAGGGAATCTGTCCGCCCATTTTGGACCGTTATCTGTAGTAATACATGAGTAGTCCTGCAGCTATAGTCCAGATCACAATTTTTTATTTTCCCATCAGCTCTTTGTACTCGTTAACATGCTGCCGGCAGATTATACTGCATTTTCATGGTGACAGGTTTACTTTAAGCTACTCCTTTAAGCATGGGAATAGGATTGGACCCAAAACCTCTTACGTGCTAGTTTTCTCTCTCCTGGTCCAATCTCAGTGCAAAGCAAGTGTGAAAAACTTGCCTCAACCACTCTATCTAAACAAACCATAGGAAATGTGAAAATATTATGAAAACTATTAAATATAATATATATATAGAAAAAAGAAAAAAGAAAAAAAGAAAAAAAGTTGGACTATACTCCTGAATTGTAGTGAAAACAATAAAAACTTTATTCACCCATATTGTGGCAAACTTGCGACGTTGAGCCGAAACGTCGCAAGTTTGCCACAATATGGGTGAATAAAGTTTTTTTTGTTTTCACTACAATTCAGGAGTGCAGTCCAACTTTTTTTCTTTTTTATAATATTGAGTATTGTTGAAACCCATTGTTGGACATTGCACCCGCTCTCTGGATGGTGCTCCCGTTGGATTTTTCTTCAATATATATATATATATACACAAATATATTTTTATATAAGAGCATATTGCATTTAATAAGCCATGAACGATATGCAGAATCTTTAATATTATACTTTATGTGTGACTTGCCCCGGACGGGAGACATCCATTTAGGAAACGACTATTTCACATTGCAAAATAGATTTTAAATCCTCTTCTTTTGTGCTGAGAACAAGGATCAGACAATACAAAAGTGTTTTCAAGGCACATATGTATTTTGTAGGTTAGTTAGTCAAGTGAGACTGACTCAGGCTTAATCTGTATCATGACTTTAGAAGAAAAAAAAAAAAAAGCTGGCAATCCTATCAAGGGCAAATTAAAACATCTACAGGGAGATTTCTCTGCCCCCCCATTGATGGGAAGTAGAAGGTGGAAAAAATATAAAGTGCGGAGTTTAGGCGCAGAAAGTGTAAATGTTTAGAGTCATGTGTGACGTCTGTCTGTTTGGATCTTTTGGTTGTTTGTGTTGTTTTGCTGCTTGTATTTCCTTGTTTACTCTTGTTTGTTTGAACTAATCATCTCTTAAGGAAAAAAAAGTTCTTTTTTTTTTTTCTTTTGGGCCCTAGCTGCCTTCAAAAGGCCCAGTCTTCAATAAAGCCTTTAACAGTGGTGGTCGTTGAAGCATTAAAACGTGCTTATCTGCAAGTGAATGCAGGGGCTTTGTTTCAATAAGGCCTCTTTCTCTTTTGCCACTCGCATTGTGACCCTTTGGTATCAATTCAAAGGCCAATTAAAGAATGCGCCCATCTTTGAAGTGGAGTATTGAGGGCGCGGAGAGGGATGAACCTGGCGCTCTGATGGACTGCGCTCATTCAACATGCCTTTTCAAGGCAGTTTTGAGAGGCTCAAAGAGAATGAGCCAGGGGAAGGTCAAGTAGAAAAAAGGGCCAAAGAAACAGCCCCTATTTGTTCGGAGTATTAGCCAAGCAAACTGCAAAAAGCAACAAAATGATACTGTTAATGGAGCAGCCAGACACAGACTTGTCAATCATGTAGTGTGAACCACATTAGACGCACCCAGGCTCGCCTCCATAAACTCGCCCAATTATCCTGGGGAAGCCACAAGCTGGAATTAATTGTATTATATGTCCCCCGCTCAGAAGGGTGATACATACACACTGGAAGTGAACAAGGATACTTGTTTTCCCATAGAGATCGAATTTATAATTTTTAGCTTTTTATTATAGAGAAACAGTATTTGACATTTTATTTTCTAGTAAATTCTGTAATGTACCCTCAAATGATAGGATAACCATATTTAATCTTATTTTATTAGCATATTACACAACTCACAATTTTGGAAAAATCTCCTAATGATCATAAGTACCCTGTTAACACACACAGTAAGGAACTGAAATTCCCGTCTGACGCCTGCAGGAGTCCTCAGCAGAATACGGCAGACATTTATGGCAGCATGGCATAGGAAGTGGTCATTGTGGCAGAATGCAGCTGGCAGTATTTAGTAGCAGAGAATTTGGATAGGGCTTAGGCACAGTTGGCAGTTGAAAAATGATTAATTTGAATTTAAAAATACAGTGACAATGCACATACATGACATTAGACAGTTATATGTTATGTAATTCCACAATGCAATAATATAACCATATAAGTGGCACCAAATTGGAGGCTCACTGAGAAGTACGGCACCTCGGTGTGAACACCATGAAGTGTGACGTGCAGTCAGTTAACATGTCATCTCTTGGGTTAGTGAAAGCTTCAGTTTGCATTACTGAAATATAAGTCTCAGGTTGGGCAATAATACTCTTAACGGCCTGAAACATTTTCCTTTGTGGTCAGCTTAAATATTTATTATTACTAAGACATGCATCTGATTGTTAACAGTTATTCCGAATCTTTAGGTTTTACTGACTGCAAGAATGGAAGCATAATGGAGAGCGGATCAGATGTCAGGCGCCCAACACTGGCGGCATTTATCAATACTATGACACACAAACATAGCCACTCATCAGACTGTAGATGTCACCTTATCACTATATCTACCTATCTGATTTCTATCTCCGATTTATTCATCTCATATCTATCTATTATCTATCTATCTATCTATCTATCTATTATCTATCTATCTATTATCTATCTAATTTCTATCTCCGATTTATTCATCTCATATCTCTCTATTATCTATCTATCTATCTATCTATCTATCTATCTATCTATCTATCTATTATCTATCTATCTATTATCTATCTAATTTCTATCTCCGATTTATTCATCTCATATCTCTCTATTATCTATCTATCTATCTATCTATCTATCATTTATCTATCTATCTATCATTTATCTATCTATCTATCTATCTATCTATCTATCTCCTATCTAATTTCTATCTCCAATTTATTCATCTCATATCTCTCTCTTATTTATCTATCTATCTATCTATCTATCTATCTATCATTTATCTATCTATCTATCTATCTATCTATCTATCTATTTATCTATCTCTCATTTATCTATCTAGCTCCTATCTATCTATCTATCTATCTATTATCTATCTATCTATTTATTATCTATCTATCTATCTCCTATCTATCATTTATCTATCTATCTATCTATCTATCTATCTATTATCTATCTATCTATCTCCTATCTATCTATCTATCTATCTATCTATCTATCTATCATTTATCTATCTATCTATCATTTATCTATCTATTATTTATCTATCTATCTCCTATCTATCTATCTATCTATCTATCTCCTATCTAATTTCTATCTCCAATGTATTAATCTCATATCTCTCTATTATCTATCTATCTATCTATCTATCTATCTATCTATCTATCTCTCTATTATCTATCTATCTATCTATCTATCTATCTATCTATCTATCATTTATCTATCTATCTATCTATCAATCATTTATCTATCTAGCTCCTATCTATCTATCTATCTATCTATCTATCTATCTATCTATCTATTATCTATCTATCTATCTATCTCCTATCTATCATTTATCTATCTATCTATCTAATTTCTATCTCCGATTTAATAATCTCATATCTATTATCTATCTATCTATCTATTATCTATCTATCATTTATCTATTTATCTATCTATCTATCTACCTATCTATCTATCTATCTATCATGTATCTATCTAGCTCCTATCTATCTATCTATCTATCTATCTATCTGTTATCTATCTATCTATTATCTATCTATCTATCTATCTATCTATCTATCTCCTATCTATCATTTATCTATCTATCTATCTATCTATCTAATTTCTATCTCCGATTTAATAATCTCATATCTATTATCTATCTATCTATCTATCTATCTATCAATCAATCATTTATTTATTTATCTATCTATCTATTATCTATCTATCTAGTTTTTATCTCCGATTTATTAATCTCATATCTATCTATCATCTATCTATCTATCTATCTATCTATCATTTATCTATCTATCTATCAATCATTTATCTATCTAGCTCCTATCTATCTATCTATCTATCTATCTATCTATCTATCTATCTATTATCTATCTATCTATCTATCTCCTATCTATCATTTATCTATCTATCTATCTATCTAATTTCTATCTCCGATTTAATAATCTCATATCTATTATCTATCTATCTATCTATTATCTATCTATCATTTATCTATTTATCTATCTATCTACCTATCTATCTATCTATCTATCTATCTATCATGTATCTATCTAGCTCCTATCTATCTATCTATCTATCTATCTATCTATCTATCTATCTGTTATCTATCTATCTGTTATCTATCTATCTATTATCTATCTATCTATCTATCTATCTATCTCCTATCTATCATTTATCTATCTATCTATCTATCTATCTAATTTCTATCTCCGATTTAATAATCTCATATCTATTATCTATCTATCTATCTATCTATCTATCAATCAATCAATCATTTATTTATTTATCTATCTATCTATTATCTATCTATCTAGTTTTTATCTCCGATTTATTAATCTCATATCTATCTATCATCTATCTATCTATCTATCTATCTATCTATCATTTATCTATCTATCTATCTATCAATCATTTATCTATCTAGCTCCTATCTATCTATCTATCTATCTATCTATCTATTATCTATCTATCTATCTATCTATCTATCTCCTATCTATCATTTATCTATCTATCTATCTAATTTCTATCTCCGATTTAATAATCTCATATCTATTATCTATCTATCTATCTATTATCTATCTATCATTTATCTATTTATCTATCTATCTATCTATCATGTATCTATCTAGCTCCTATCTATCTATCTATCTATCTATCTATCTGTTATCTATCTACCTATTATCTATCTATCTATCTATCTATCTATCTATCTCCTATCTATCATTTATCTATCTATCTATCTATCTAATTTCTATCTCCGATTTAATAATCTCATTATCTATCTATTATCTTCTAATCTATTATCTATCTATCTATCTATCAATCAATCATTTATTTATCTATCTATCTATTATCTATCTATCTAGTTTTTATCTCCGATTTATTAATCTCATATCTATCTATCATCTATCTATCTATCTATCTATCTATCTATCTATCATCTATCTATCTATTATCTATCTATCTTTGTCTATCTATCTATCTATCTATCTATCTATCTATCTATCATTTATCTATCTATCTATCTATCTATCTAATTTCTATCTCCGATTTCATAATCTCATATCTATCTATCTATCTATCTATCTATCTATCTATCTATCAAATCAAATCAAATCAAATCAGCTTTATTGGCAGGACTAAATACATTTTAGCATTGCCAAAGCAAGTGGTAAATAATTGGGTAGGGTTGGGGGTGGGGACAGGTCCAGGGTGGGGGTATAAGAGTCCATAGTATATCAGGCTCCTCTCAGTCTATGGCAGGCAGTAATATATTGTGCTGCTATGGCCGCTGTGCTCTCCTCTTCCCCCAGCAGTCTATCTATTATCTATCTATCAAATCAAATCAAATAAGCTTTATTGTCAGGACTAAATACATTTTAGCATTGCCAAAGCAAGTGGCAAATAATTGTGTAGGGTTAGGGGATGGGGACATATACAGGGTGGAGGTATAGGAGTCCATGGTCTATCTATCATCTATTTATTATCTAACTATCTATCTCATTTCTATCTCCGATTTATTAATCTCATATCTATCTATTATCTATCTATCTATCTATTATCTATCTATCTATTCTATCTATCTATCTATCTATCTATCTATTATCTATCTATCTATCTATTATCTATCTATCGATCGATCTATTTATGTATCTAAATTCTATCTCCGATTTATTAATCTCATATCTATCTATCTATCTATCTATTATCTATCTATTATCTATCTATCTATTAGCTATCTATCTATCTATCTATCTCATATCTATTATCTATCTATTATCTATCGATCGATCTATTTATCTATCTAATTTCTATCTCCTATCTATTAATCTCATTATCTATCTAGCTATCTCTCTATCTCATGTCTTTCTTTTTTTCTCTTTCTTTCTTTCTTTTATCTATCTATCTATCTATCTATCTATCTATCTATCTATCTATCATCTACTATCTATCTATCTATCTATCTATCTATCTATCTATCTCATATCTACTTACCTACATATCTATCTACATCTTTAGATAGCAGGTGTTAAAGTAATTCCCTGGCGCACTAACACACAAGCTTATAATGCAGGTTTAGTTTAACAATGTTCAATCAAGTTACACCATCAGGATAACTCATTGATGTTGGTACTTGCTAGATGTATTATCTATCTCCTATCTATCTATCTATCTATCTATCTATCTCCTATCTATCTATCCTTCTGACATTTTTATAGAATGCTATATTAAGATTTTTTAGAACAAAAAATGTATAAATATTTGCATTTATTTGTTTACCCCTAAGCTTTTCAGTTCAGTTCATAGTTAGGGTGTATGCAGTATATTGGAAAGTTACTAAGAGCTGCACTAAATGATTTTTTATCCATTTTGACAATATTTAACCATTGCTGTTCCTGAGTATTAGATGTTATTCTGCTAGATGCCATCTGGGTTTGCCAAGCTCAGGCATCAATAATGTATTGTATTCTTGGTCTGGACGAGCAGAATTGGTTAATGTGTCCTTCAATGAGAGCAAAGGAATTCTGCTATAGTGAGGTCAGAGGTTCTTATAGCCAAGCCAAAGGGCATTGGAAGATGTATATTAAATGCATGTCAGCTTGTGGATTGTGAAAGTAAAGCGGTAGTCTATTAAAGAGACAAGGCATTTTAAGATGCCTGATCACTGAGCTCAGGGTCAAAGTTTATCTTTGGGTCAGTAACACATTCCTAGTCCAATTGTTGTGCTTTTTTAGATATCCTGAAATGGACTCTAGATGAATGACTTTCAAGGAAAATACTTGGGTTGCGTTATAAAAGGGAAGAAAAGACTATTTATAAAGAGGGATGTCATTAAGGTTTTTAAAAAAAATTACAAAAATACATTCACTTATTAGAAAAACTTTACTAAAATTACTTCTGTGCAATTTTTGAATCACAGGCTTCTTACAAAAATAGAATAAGAATATTTATTAATATCCAAAACTCCTGTACATGTAGATATTTCTGTGTTTGTCAACAGACATTTCTATTTATACATATAGATATTTCCATGAATGTAGATATCTGTATGTACGTAGAGATGTAGATAATTATATTTGTATAGATTTTTTTTGTTTGTAGATGTAGATATTACTATCTATGTAGATACTTATATTTCTGTAGATACTATTTGTATGTAGCTATAGATTATTATTATTTATTTGAAAGCACCATTAAGTCCATGATGCTGTACATCAAGAGGGGTTACAAATGCATAAAATAGATTTTTCTATCTATGTAGATATTGCTATCTATGTAGATTTAGATATTTTTATGTATGTAGATATTTCTATGTATGTAGAAGAATCTTTGCACGAAATCTTTCAGAGCTCCATGGCAAACAGTAGTTATATTCAGCTAGTGAATACAGAAAATGAAAAACTCATGTCAGCCGAATCGCCACAGGCGGGGGGCATACTCTTCATAAACGTACTGTTTATGTCTCTCTCACATGAGCTTGTGACATAATACGATGGCTGTATATAGTAAGGGCAAGTACTAAGAGGGTATTGTTATGGACATATTGTGAGAACCCATATGGTCGGTTGTGCTTCTATTATTCCCTTGAATTAGTGATATTACTTTTTTTTTTTTTTTTTTTAACTGGATGATCCCGGCATATGTTTCTGAAAGTAAAAAATAATGTATTACAGTTCATGGCTGACCCGTCATGGCAGCAAGGAGAATCGTCTAGAAATAGATTAACAAATGAGGAAAACTATCAGCTTGTATCCATTTCTGGGTTTAGCTAAAAAATGGCACCAAACACAGACACGTCCGTGTCCGTGCTTAAATCCATGAAAAGGTGGTCAGTGATGCCTCCGTGAAGATGTCCGTGATGGATCCGTGTTGGGTCCGTGTGTTATCCGTGTTTCACTGACGCTGCACAGATGAAAAATAATTTTCAAAGCATCTCTTTCTAATAATCTGTGAAACACGGTTGAAACTCGGATGGCATCCGTGTTGCATCCGTGGTTTCCACAGACCCATAGACTATAATGGGTGTGATGGATCCGTGAACACAGACAAAATAGAGAATGCAGGGTAAAAAAAAAAAACTGACCCACGGACGGTGCTAAAACACTGACGAGTAAATACACACATTAAAATAAATGGGGACGTGTGCTGTCCGTGAAGAACACGTTCAGCACACGTCTGTTGAACACTGACATGTGAATGAGGCTTTACTCAGAACTTGATAGAAGAGGGTGACTCAAGGACGCCATGGTGCCTTTTTTTGTTTTATGGGGATAAAAACTGTAAAACTGTCATAACTTATAAATCATAAATAATTAATCTGACATTTTTTTTACGGGTTACATTTGTAGTGGCATTTTATAAATATTGTGTACCAAAAAGTTGCACTTTGAAGATACTAAATTATATGTTAAGTAGTGCCTGATGTTTGTGTAACCTGTGCTACCATCAGTATAGAAGGGGTTAAGCAGCATTGTTATGTAGTGTATTAAATAGTTTGAGGATGCCCTGGTACTTGTTAGACAGTGTTTGGGGGCAGCTGTACGTTTTGCCTTCTTAGTCAAGTAATTTCTTTTAACAAAATGTTAAGCACAGATGGGGCTGTGGCTGTCACTTCCCCATTATTGTCTGTGCAGCTGTTGGGCCTCAATTCACTGTTTTATGTATTCAGACAGTTACTTAGTGGAGACTCTCTGAAAGCCTGGTCCAGCCTCTAATCGCCAAATAAAATGGCCATTTGTCTCCTCTTCCTATTGTTTTGTTTTGGTAACACATGTCACAAGCTCAATTACCCAGTTCATTAACAGCTCCCACTGGACATGATGATGGGGGAGTCTTGATAAGGTAGCTGGTTGGCCTATATAGTGAATAATATACTCTTCCTACAACTGTAAACAAAAGTTTGGGGTGGACCTGAAATTTAATGAGCTAAAACTGTCACTTCATTATGGCCTCTTCTCCATCCTGGTTGTGTATACATTTTACACTAGTCTAGCACATGTAAAAAATAAAATTAAAATAAAAAAACAGAAAAAACAAAACAAACAAAACACATGCAAAGTAAAAGAAAACAAACAAAAATCTAAAAAAATACAAATAAAAAGCTACAATGCGATGAAAAGGTTATATCACAATATGCATGCTAGTTATTTTTATGAATTTTAAAAATCAGATGTAGCTGTGGTACAGGTTCCAGTGTGTTACAATCGAGGCTGTGAAGGTGAAGTGCATCTGTTAAATTTTGGTGCGTGCATTTTTTCCCCCGGAAATTTAAATGAATTTTAGCAATTTGTTCTCTGCTGAGATTCATTTGGTTTAGTGTTTAATTTAACTCCCTTCTTTTGACTTCCTAACCAGTGAAAAATATCAATAGCTCATTAAATTTATATATAACAATGAAGGATTTTCACAATTTCATGGCTTTTCTCAGTGAAATAATATTTTCATGCCTGACGATTTCCATGAAATTTGCCGTCACCGTGAAAAATAGACAGAACTATGGTTATTTGTGTGGACAGGATCAATGGAGCTTTCCTAGACACCCTGAGCACTGTGCTCATTCACATAAAATGGAGCTTATTGTAGACACTCAATGTTCTGTTCTGCAATCTTGAGTAATGTCAAGAAAATAAGACGAGCAGGAGATATCACATCCACCAGAACTTTAAAGGGTTATCGCTTTAAATATATTAACTGTAAAATGCTAATAAATATTTTATATTTGCCATAAAAAAACAAATGTACAATTATTATTCAACATTTACTATAAATTACAGTATGAAAAAAGCATAATTTTAGATCAAAAAAATTAGCTGAAAATGTAGTCATTCATATCATTTACTGGCAGCAGAATCATTTTTTATTTTATATATTAAAGAATATATATTAGTTTTACAAAGTTGTCAAGAATAAATATATTCCTAGAAGAATTTTGCTGCTGGCATGGGTACAGCATCAAATTTTAATTAGTCCATTCCTGGTCTAGAAACTAGAAATTTTGGATTTATTTTTTAAATTATCCTATCACATACAAAGGGATTTAAAAATAATAATAAATAAGGATATGCTCAGAAAATGAAATAGTATATGCAAAAAATGTCCTAACATTTTCCCATTCCTAGAAAAGGACATACCATTTTTAGGGGCAAATATTAAAAACCTTCAATTATTCCTGTTATGACCTATTTATTATATTTTTTTTATACAGACCATACAAATAAAATAAAACCTAACTCTAAGAAGACAAATAATGATATAGTTCTGTTTTCATTTCCATCTCAATTAATTTGAGAATGCTAATTCCAGTAGGAAATAATATTAATATGGTAGTAATAATAATAATGTATTGATATGGTAATACATTCCTTTTTTTATATTTATATTTTTCTTCAGAGTGGGCATAGTCTGCATAATATGTGCTATGGAATATTGCCCCCAAAAATTAACAACCCATAAAAATGTCATGATATAAGAAAATTCTTGATGGATAAAAAGTTATTTTACAAGGAGCTATGATTTCAATTTCCTTGATGTGATGTCTATATATAATATAGGCTCATGATAAATGAAGTTTTGTGGAGCACAGGGTGGTGTTATAACTCCAGGTGCTAAATGATCTAGAGTAGAGGGTCTTGGATTAACCCCTACTGTGAGCTCATTTCACACCCTCCTCTTCAGCCTCCCCCATTCCACCCAAAAAAAAAAGAAACTTTCCATTCCTTCCCCCTTTTTGCAGTCCAGTTTTCTTTGTGTATGCTACTCCCTGCCAGGCAGGTGTCAGAGGCCTGAATGCTGGTATAGACTCTGTTAATGGATACCACAGATGGAGCGTGGAAATTGGTAGAAAAGGCCCCAGCCACAGGCCATTTCTCGGGGCCCCAACAAAGACACACCAAGTAAGTCAACAGAAAAAATCCTAAAAGACCACAAAAGCTGGGTGTCATTTACTGAAGGCTGGCAAGAGGAGTTATGTCCTGTGTAACATAAGTTCTTGTATTCGGAATGTGACACCTCATCTCCAAACATGGCTTCTGCTGTAACTCTTTTTGATTAATATGAATGGGGTGGCACCACTATACTGCTGCCTCAATACTGTACAATGAAATTGTTATAAAGTTCAATAAATCTGGGTCACTGTGAGAATCCACCTCCTATGTACTGTAAGGTGATGGCAGCAAACATGTCGCAAGTGTCCTTCACACATAATATATTAGTAGAAGAGGATAACAATTTTTTTTAGTGGCTGATGGTAGCTCAAGTCCAGACTTTTGGAATATAGAGGTTCATAAGATATTAGAAAGACTCATGTGTAAAATATTCTGTTCCCAAGTTGCAATGAGTAAAATGAAGAATAATATTCTTCTGTCAGAAAAAGATTTATATTGGTCTTCTTGTCATTTTAATAGTACACGCTCAATTGTGCATTAATATAAAGACCTAATAATTCAATGCAATTCTATAAATCTCTTTTCACTTTATTGAACGTAGTTGTTGTTTCTTTTTTTGTGGATTTTGTGGATTTTTTAGATCCTTAAGAATATTTCCATGATAAAACTGGATTATCCTTTACACTATCATTTTCAAAGATTTGGCCTCCATATTGCACGGTAGAAGCCTGTAACCTTTCTGAATCTTTGTGGCAAGCATAGGGTAAAGTCGTGCTCTCAAGACTCTGGCTTAGATCGGGGATTTTGTTAACAATGAGATCAAGGGCAGAAAAGTTATCTAAAGCCAGCCTGGCCGGATTACAAAGTCCTGCCTTTAAAGAATAAGTGGCAGCATTGGCCTGGCTGTGAAGTTTAATTAAAAGAAGTTCCAGAATTAGTGACTACTCTCATGTCCCATAACCCCTCGTGACCTAGGCTGTAGCCCCAGGAAATCTTTGTGTGTGCAGTACTGCAGCTCAGTGTCATAAGCCACTGGTCATATGAGTTTCTATAATTGAATGTATCCCAAGCAGGACAAAAATGGAAGGGTTTTTACTTTTAGGACACAATCAGTTGAGAGAACACTGTTTAATCTATGCAGCTATAATAAAGTATTTAGGTACATTGGGTACAATTCAGCATTTGGTATCATTATTTAAAGATTGCTTCAAGAATTCCTTACTTTCTCTACTAATCTCCATTCTGACTATACGTGTTTTGCTGACATATCTGTCATATATCACTAAACTTTATTGCATTGACTAGAATAACTACAACCCCTGCTTGGGACAAGCAATGATGTAGTACATACCCTAAGGGTTTTGGTAAAATTGAATGATAATGTCTTAGAGGATTGAATATAACCTCTGGCCAAATTTTCTCCCTGGTGCCTATTTTAAAGTACAAAGCCAGAAACTATGATGTTATATTTTCTCCGCTGAGCTTTACTACAAAGTTCCTGTTTGTTTTGTAAGGCTGTAACATAAGCATAGCCAAGTTTTATTTAAGAAGTTGCTGTTTCCTTTCCCATGGTCTGGAAGAAACAAACTTGATAGACGCTGGTCTTCTGTCATACAACATATTTCCACCAGAGACGATTTGAGTTCCTTAGTTGGCTTTTATTGAGAAAACGAAAGTTTCTTGCCAATATAGTCAACCACTAAATAACCATGAACAATATGTAACATCAAAGCATAGATTGAGCCATGGTACATTTCATGAATGGTATCACTCTTTGCTAATTGTGTGATTTTTGTTTACCTTGACATGTCTAAGTACTTTAGGTATTGACCTGTGTCATCTGTTCCTTTTAGCTCCTTCATCTCCCCATTCTGAAGAAGGTTCTGACATTGACTCTGAACCAGACCTCCCCTTGAAGAGGAAGCAGCGAAGAAGCAGGACCACATTCACAGCCGAACAGCTGGAGGAACTAGAGAGAGCATTTGAGAGAACTCATTATCCAGATATTTACACTCGGGAAGAACTTGCTCAGAGAGCCAAGCTAACCGAGGCCCGAGTTCAGGTAATGACCACACTGCTGTCTATTCAGTCCAGAAAAACATGAAATTCCCTAAAATGAATAAGGCTGTCACCACTGTCAATGTAGAAAACAGAAGTCCTCCATGTTACTACTCTTTGTAGATCAATATAATATAGAGAATCCCTTTTATCGGTCCTGTCTAGTCATATTCACAGGTTGGTTCATTATCTTTAAGATCTAAAAGACTGGTTTATGATAAGGCATATGATGTGTACTTTTTCAACTCTGGTGAAGGCTATCCTTTATGTTAGGTTCACATCTACATTGATGGCTCCGTTTGGATTCCATAAAAAAAATTATTTTATTTTGTCTGGTAAAATGCTGGGCTCCCTGAAGGAAACCGGACGGACCACATTATAGTCATTGAGGTTTGTTGGGCACCATCGGTTTCAGTTATTTGCTGACCGTCATTTTCATTGCACTGCTCCTAGGATGGCGCAGAGCAACGGGAATTAATACCGTTGATGTGAACGAAGTCTTAGTCCTGTTCCACAACATCTCCAAATCCCAGGCGTATTTGTTCCCATGTTTTCACTTATACGAATGGTAAAACAATACAGGGCAAAATAGGGGATTAAAACTCATCATGTTAACACAAGTAATAAATGTTGTTGTGTTTCCAAGAGCATTTATTTTCATAAGTCGATGACCCTTACCAGGCAAATGCAGGAGGCTTTTTCCAGCTGTTATAATGTGTCTTTAACCCTCTGACTTCACAACATTCCTTATGGCTTCCTCAGATCCCTAGAGACTCATAACCTGTCACACTATTACCATGATCTACAGTCTAACAAATTCCCCTGAACATCTAACATATGGGTCTTGAAATGAGCACAGCATGAAGCGGCATATCACTGTCAGTCAGGACCTCTTTGCTGCCGGAGAGGTGCACGTTTGCATCCATCGTATTCCAGCAGCAATGAAGGAGTTAATCTACCATAGAGGCTTTCTGATTCCTTGCTTGTGCTTTTATTAAAGGGACAATGCAGCCTCACGAGACCAGTAAAGCTGGCTGCCTGTTTTTCTATAGACCTACAACACTGATAAAACGTGAAACCGTATTATTGAACTGACTTCTTTTTGTTCCTTGGCTATGAAGTGTTTTGTGTCTATGAGTATATCGTGAGCTTCAAACAGGTTCCTTAGCTGTCAAATTGTAAGGAAAACGTCTTTTAGATGTGCCAGGAATGCACATTTCCAATATCGTTGCCACATGAAAATTTTGATCTTAAACAATCTGCACAGAAAATAGTCACAAAATGATATATATTAAAAAAAGAGTTAATAAATAACATTACTTTTAATGGAATAAACTGGAAAGTGTATATTGCACATAGTAAACCTGACAGTTGTGCTGCCTAAAACGCTAACTCTAAGACTAGGTTCCCATCACCGCTCAGTTCTCTGTTCTTTGGATCCGTCAGAAGAATAGAAAAATAAACAAAAAAATGGATCCTGTATCTTAAGCATCCGTTATGCTCAGTTATGCATATTTATAAAAGCAGGACATTTATTCCTTCTAAAATAACAAATCTGAAACGGAAATAGCTAAAACAGATGCAAAATGTGCATAACTGAGCATAACGGATGCTTAAGATACAGGATCAATTTTTTTGGGCTTATTTTCCTCTTCTGACGGATCAAAAAAACTGAAAACTAAACGTTGATGTGAACCCGGCCTAATACCATCAGTCCGTGTAGAAGACTCTCATCTGCATGCATTGTTCTATGATTCTGTCATTACTGTTGAAGAAGTGCCAGAAGACACTTGAAGACATTCGATAATGACGTAATCCCAGAGGTTTCCATTTGTCTATTACAAAGTTGTATGGCCTTGTTAAATGGAAGAACAAATGAAACTGCTTCTTGCCTTGCAAGGGAGTAATAAATAGATCAGACATAAAATATGCTTCTTTTCATTTGTATATTGTGCCTTTTCCCAGACCATAAATCTCCATAAGGTGTCAACAATTATTGATGAATCTTCCATGGAGGATACTGTGCATTATAATGTATCTTCTCAGTATCAGCCTTTGGAATTTGTGCCTCCTCCATGACTCCTATTTTACAGTGTGCCCATCCCCTCGCCCAAAGAACATAGACATCTCGGGGTCTGGCTGATTTTGTTTGCTTCATATGAATTGATATACAGACTGTTGTTTCCATCTCCTTCTCTGATTAAAGGTGGCTACATATAAATGTCATTGACCATCCACTTACGTTGTTGTACATTTTTCTCCTAAAGGTGTGGTTTAGTAACCGCCGTGCCAGGTGGAGGAAGCAAGCAGGAGCCAATCAGTTAATGGCTTTTAATCACCTGATTCCAGGGGGTTTTCCACCTGCGGCCATGTCAGCTCTGCCAACCTACCAATTATCAGAGACTTCCTACCAACCTACATCCATACCACAAGGTAAATAATCTCAATTTTGCCAATGTAATCACAGAACTTAAAAAAACAAACAATGTAACTCCTCAAGTTACAACGTATTAAATGTACGCATTTCTTGCTGTAACTTAAAAATATTCTCTCCTTCTTGCAGCTGTGTCTGATCCAAGCAACACGGTTCACAGACCCCAACCTCTCCCTCCGAGCAGTGTTCACCAAAGCAGCCTTCCTTCCAACCCTGAGAACAGCTCGGCCTACTGCCTGCCCAGCGGCCGGCATGGATTTTCCAGTTACACAGACAGCTTTGTACCCCCATCTGGGCCTTCCAACTCCATGAACCCCAGCATTGGCAATGGCCTTTCACCTCAGGTCAGTGAAGTGTTTTCATTCCTTTAACTGAGAGCCAGAACCGAACAGGCTGGGCACCTGAGGCAAGAAGGGAAGAAATTGCCAAATTCGAACCATAAAGAGTTCTTTATATGAGCCACATGATTCTGTTTTGCAAATTTCCTTCCCCTTTTTCCTCCTCCACCCCCGCACTGGCTACTTCAAAAGCTGTGGCTGGTAGGCTGTCTTTCAAGTGTTTTTCTTCCTCCAAAATATTATCGACCTTTCTGGAGTTAAAAATGACAGTGGCCACAAGGCAAAGAGTCAGAGCAAACTGAGCAACAAAGATCACAATGTCTTGCACGCAGCACACATCACGCGCAATGCCTTATTTATGCCTAAAAGTGTTCCAGATCTTCTGTTCCTCTCAATGCAGTGTGTTCCTATGTGCTGCAATTCTAAAATTATCAGTGATTAGAAAATTATTTATGGCATGGATATCCCTTATACAAGTCCTAGGATCTGCTTAGAATATTCTAAATATCTCATTTTTATTATTCATATTGTTTTATTTAGGATTATGATCATAAATGAAGGAGTTTATTGACTTTGAAGTCCAGTCTTAAGGGCTTTCAATGTATAGGAATGTTGATTTTTTTTAATAGATTTTACTGACTTATATAGCGCTGACATATCCCATATTATTACCACTTGCTGTCCCCAATGGAGCTCACAATCTAAGTTCCCTATCAGTATATCTTAGTGCGGGAGGAAACCGGAGAACCCGGAGGAAACCCAAGCAAACACGGGGAGAACATCCAAACTCCATGCAGATGTTGTTCTTGGTCTGATTTGAACCTTGGGGTGCAGTGCTGCCAAATAAAATAATATTATTTGGATACAATGTGGATAAAATAATATTAATGGGATTCAATGTTGATATGTTTGGCTTTAATCAGTTTCTTAAGGAGCATTTCTAGGTTTCTTGGCCCTTTAAAAAAAACCCGCATCAATAAATAAAAAGAATACTGGTGCCTGGGGAGCATATATGGTTCTCAAAGCAATAATTATACTGTTAATTTTCATTCAGCAGTTTTTGGTGCTGTACTGGGGAATTCCAGTAAAATAAATTGACTTGGTAATTAAGTGTCAAAAGGTTGGTTGGATTTACTACGGTCCACAGCTGCCTGAGGTTGGCTTGACATTGTTAATGTGTGTCTAAACACAGGGATTTTTATTATATCAGAGGGACTAATATTCAGGTGTCTAATAGTTTCTCTGAACGGCATGCAATCTATAATTAAAATCAGGCCTCTTTGTCAGGCTAAGTGGGGGCAGTTTCACAGCTATGTATCCTCCCCAAACACATCTTCCTCTCGGCAGTGAGAGGAAACAGAAGGATATTGAGAATGACATAAATGAAAAGTGAAAAGACAATTATACCCAATTACACACCTCATCAGCCTGGCTCTAGCACTGAGAGGGCATCTTAATAGGCAGAAAATGAGATTTTAATGGCACAAAGGGGAGCAAAAATAACGACTTGCATCTCTTCCCTCTCCTCTACGTGAGGTTAGAATCATGAGACAGCTATAGCTACTCTCTGCTAGACAGTGATAAATCTGTGAAAATATAAAGTTCAAAGACTCGAGAGTTAAAAAGGGTCCACAGTCAAATGCGATGGAATAAACATTATTGCCTAAAGGCAAAAAACTCATAAAACCTCCTTTTTCTAACAGTAAGTGTAATTAACTTCCACTGCTTTCTTTCGACTGCACATTAGCAGGAAGCCCAAACTTTCTTGCTTTTAACACACAGTAAGAGTGAATGACTTGAAAATAATCATCTTTCTCCAATGTTATGGTATCACACAGAAGAAGGCAGCCGAGACCAGAATTTGTTTTGTTTATTAATTCGACCGGCTGGGTAGAAATGCCTTTTTCATCTAAGTATACCAGAGTTATTTACAGTTTGAAGCCTGAAAGACAACAAAATAGTCAAGGGTATGGAAATTACAACCAAATGTACATGTATTAGTGTATGCAAGGATCCTTTGGAAGTGGAACCTCAAGTATCGCTGCTCTAGAATTCAGATTTTAGTTATTTTCTTGCATAGTTTTGAATGGTTAATATTCACCCTGAGAGTTGGATTTATGGATTGGCAAGTAAAGTTATTTAATGACGTCCAATAGTGTTTAACATGCCCAGGTCGAGAAAAGCTCATATTTTCATGATGTTTCTTGATGAAATAAAACCACCTGCAGAGGTCATTAAAGTGATGTAGAGATCCCTCTGGTTTACCCATCAGCATCTGGGACCCAGAGTGTGCTGAGAAGCCGGCTCTGAGTGTGGGATTATGATCCTGTACTTCTAAATCAGAGAAATAGACAAAGAGGGTGTCAGATATCATAGGGGTTATTTTCATTTCCAGTCTGCATCTACATTTGGTTTTATATATGAAATTTCAAATTTTTAATGAATAGGAGAAGTAAGGGGGCAACTGTAAATACTAACGTTTATATCAGGCACACTACTAGCATGGATGCCAAATGTTTCCTGATTGTATTTATAGGGAAACTCTCATTTTTCCAATGAAAATGATTGATTGGATTGTGAAGATGCCACAGTGAATATTCTGTGCTAGAAGGCAGCCCCGGAATGACATTGGGCAGGTGCCCAAAAATAATATTTGCCGGGGTCACCAAAAGTGGAACCCCATGTTCTTGTGGAGACCAACTTCCTTCTATGATAAGAAGTGTTACAAGAATGTGTTTAGATATGGTCATAGCACTTTTACCTGTGCATTGTGCTGAGGAAAAAAGGTATACCGGTGTCCAGTGCTGGGGCCCTGAGCAGTAGAGAATACTATATTTTAAGAGAGGACAGATGAGAGACATACTTCTGGAGGTTGTAAAATAGCAATAGTCAGAAAAATAAAATAGTGCTGCTTGCTTGAATCTTTCCATTCTTTTAATTTTTGGAATCTGAAAGAATTTTTTTTATTACAATTTTTATACTATATATATATATATATATATATATATAAAAAATATAAAACGACAACCTTTAAATCAGAAAATACAAAAGGTTAAAATAAAAATATACTAAATGCAAGGACACTGTTTGATCATTATTAAGGGAATCTGTCACCACAATCTCGGACTATTATCTGCAGTACTTCACATGGTGCAGGGCAGGAATCCTGTAACCTCTGCCTGGAAGAGCCCTTTCACTGCTTTCTCTTCCTTTCCTGTTATGTCACCTTATTCATAGTCCAATATATAAAGCTAATGATTTATTGTAGACCACTGACACCTATTTCAGATGAGAGTGTGGCCTCCACCTCTTAATATGTATAACGTATGCTCAATTAAGAGAGGGCATTGAGAATTTAATTAGAGTATCCAAGGGGAGCTGAAGCCTGGAGTATGAGTGAAGAAAAAAAAAAGACTTTATTGAGAACCTCTGCAGACATTGTCCATAATGTTTAATCAAAATGGCTGCCTCCAGTTTTTCTTATTACATCTTAATATTAGAGGTTTCTCATAGAGGTAATTTTTCCACTAACATAATTTTTGAGATCTGGTTTCAAAAACATGTCATCAATGTCCATCATGATAAATCCTCTTCCAATAGATCAGTAGATTCTCATAAATGTTGCTATGTTAGGCACCCCATAAGTCATAGTAAGCGTCTACAATGTTCTATTGGGCAGATCCTATCTCAACAACTAGTCCCAGTTTAACTTCGTTCCTGAACAGATAAAGATCTTGAATTGAGTGTGTGTTCCAGGGTTCTCCACACACATGTATTTGCCAGACGGTGAAAAGGATTAGCTGTTTAGCCTGAGAAATCCCATAGAGGTGTAGGCCAGATTAAATACACATGATGGAGATGTCCTTATAAAAGTATGAAGGATAGAATCTGCCATCACTTGATTCATGCCCGTGTGAACATGACTAAGGAATTCACAGCCATAGCCACAGCGGGAATAGCACAGAGCAGGTGGCACCATTTTTCTTAGAATCGGGCCTGCATCTGTTTCCCATCACAATAGAGGAGGGCTCTGGACATCTTCAGGACAACGTGTCCAGCTTCCTGTGGAGAAAGCTTCTGTAAATTACACGCTACACATGTGTGAGGGTCAAACCTGGACAGAATGCTTAATGTTAACCCCTCTCATACTGGAATGTACATGAGACAGAAAAAGTAGGAATAATGATGTAATGTAAATGGAAAGAAAGCGGAACAGATCAATTATAACTTACACCCGTAGGCCACACACAGAAGATTCAGCCTTATGGGGTGTATTAATGACTGGTAAAATGAATGCACAATTAATACTCATGGAACATAATTACTAAGGTCCCCATCACATATGTCTAGCGATCCAGCTCATTTTACCTCCGGTGTGATGGAGAAAACTCTGGACGGAAACTGAAGCTAGAAAAGACCTCATAGTTCTGTATGGGATTATTCATTTACATCTGGTGCATTGCTTATGATGCCAGATGTCAAATAGTGCCAGATAGAAAAATGCTGCATACTGTGTTTTTCTGTTCTGCGCCAAGGATGTACACATCTATTAGTTGTGTCCACAAAAAAACAACTGGCCGGACACAAATATCTGCACCCAGCCCAATTACAGTAATGTCACCCAACGTCTGTTGACTGTGAACTTTTTACTGCATTGTTCTCCTGAACCCATGGTGAATTGTTCAGAAAGGTCTTTTGTGTTGGGTTGAACTCTACAGCATATTCTCAGGGCAGCCCTTCAGTATGGAATCACCATTGGCTGACAGTTTTTAACTGTTTGGTGTCCATGTGGTTCTGCTTTAAGGGAACATTGTTGAGATGTGTTGGCCTATTATATGGTTTGCAATGAGATCCTTATTACATTATACATGTCTTTAGGAAAATATATTCACTATTAACTCCGTTACGGATGCTGGCAATTTTGAGCAAGGCCAATAGCTTTGAAGTGTGTGAGAGATTTTTACTGAGGTCTGCCTCTGCAAACACTGATGCCTTATTTTTTTTAGTGGAAACGAGAGCTTCTCTGGAACCGGAAACAAAACGATACTCACTAGTTTAGTCAAAGGGATTAGACCGAGGTGACCGTGCCCTTCCTTTAGTTCTGTGTTCAGGTGAAAAGGTCAAGACAAAGAAAATACAGGGGTCCTCAAGCCTAGGGCTACTTCCCTTTTTTAGCTTTCAAACATACATAAGCAGGAAAATCAAATTATTGGGATGCTAATTCAGTGCAGGTAGATTTATGGAGCACAAGAGTTCATAGGAATACGAATATGTGTTTTTTTTTGGATTGCTCTGGGTGCATGCTTTTTCTTTAGACGATACCTTACGTACGTACATTGGTCCACCAAATGCACTTTTTGTACAGTGGTTTTATCAGTGGATTCATAGATAGAATACTCTTTGGGGATTAGACACCATTCTGCTTAACCAACAATAAACATAGAAAATGCACAGTAAAAAAAATCTCTCCATTAAACTCTTCCATTCCTTTGATCTTATTTTATTTCATTAAACAAATTTCAATGGATAGGTAAGCACTCAACCACCATGGAGCAGGCACAATAGTGGTTGAGTGCAGCATGGTGGTTGAGTGCTTACCTATCCATTGAAATTTGTTTAGTGTTTTGTATTGAATTGGGTGATTCAATTTTAGGTTTAAGGACCCATCCATAGGTATAGGGGGGTGAGCCACTTTTCCAATTTCCTTCCAAAATTTTTATTTTATTTCATGTTGCAATTACTGCTGAGAGATGTTGAAATAAAATTTCTATCTTTGTCCCAGTAGCTCAACCCTGTCCTCTCTTCAATCTCCTGTGTCTGGCTATAAGACAACTGGCTGGAGCAGGACCTCCCTGATGTGTCCTGTTTGCAGCAGGATAAAAAAAATAATCCTCACTCCTTTGGCTAAACCCTGTAATGGAATTTATCCGGGGAAGACTGACCCCTGTATTCCCTGCAGAATATCTATAAGACTATTTGTTTCAGGAACAACATTGATTAATAGATCAATAATATAATTGTAGTACGAGTGTTGTATCAGTATAATATAATGTGTAGAAATAAAGCATACTTAAAAAGCGTTCTTCTTTCCCACAGGTAATGGGTCTCCTTACTAATCATGGTGGAGTGCCTCACCAACCTCAGACTGACTATGCCTTATCACCATTAACTGGAGGTCTTGAACCCAGCACTGCTGTGTCAGCAAGCTGCAGCCAGAGACTAGAACACATGAAGACATTGGATAGTCTATCGACATCTCAGTCATACTGCCCACCAACTTATAGCACATCAGGATACAGCATGGAGCCTGTAACGGGATACCAATATAGCCAGTATGGACAGAGTAAGTATACTTAATAAGTCAGTAATCTTTGCCATATAGTCAGGCTTTTACTCAGAAGCAGGAAGTCTTTAGCAATCTTCAGCATCAAATTTGGAAGGTCACAGATTATCTCCTAAGCTTGAACTATAGTTTAACTGTTTCCATTCATGCATTGGACTCGATCCCTTGCAATGAGTTGACTTTTTCTATCAGATAAAGCACTACACAAGAAACACTATGGCTTCCAACAGAAGGTTGATGACTCTCCCTTTCTCACTGAGTCTCTTTTGTCTCCGGTGCCCGTTGATTGTTCTTTGAAAAACATCTGTTGCTTAATTATTTGCTTAAGTGATGTCAAAGACATCTTGAGGTTATTACGTGCCGAGACATGAGACCTGACCGCCATTAGGTAAAACAGAAGGTTTTGCCCGACATGCAGTAACCACGGGCATGCCCCATATTAAAAACACATGCCCTTAATCAAGTCAGTTCATAAGTCATTAAAGTATATGATCACATATTCTGAAGAGTTTGTCAAACTTGTCTCAGGAATAAAAATATTAGCCCTATTCTTTGATATCCCAGTATTACATGTGACAGTGTCAACCTATGGTTCAAGCTGGCTCTTAACGTCAATTGGGCTTAAGTCTTCTAAACATCTCTCTGTTTCCTACAGGTGCCTTTCATTATCTGAAGCCAGATATTGCGTAGAGTGACTTTCTTTCTGATGGTGGTAGAACCGGAAGTTTGGACAAGGTGGATAATCTCACAGTTTAGCAGCACCAACTGGAGCTTGACTGCAAGACAAATAAGTAGATGATAATGACTTATTTTATGGAAGTGAAGAGGATAATGAGAAATATTATAATGCAGCAGGCTGTGTAGGACATAATTGGACATCCCACCATTCTCCTGGAATGACTTATCTAAAAAGAGGGCAACTGTTCCAAGCATGGAAGCCACAACTGTACGACTCAACAGAGATGTGCTTTGGAAGTCAAGCTTTTCCCAGGTTTCCACAAGAGGCTGAATTCAAGCCCTTGAAAGAGCTGACGAAAACACAAGAATTAAGGAGTTCATGAAGAGATTTTTTTTTTTTTTGTACCCTGGTTAGTAGCAAAGTGATGAGACAGCTGTTAAGGAGAAACCTTTCTGTGATAGCCACAGTCTCATACATGGCACAGGGCAGGGAATACACATGATTTTGTGCCTCCTGGGCTTGGTCCTAGTGAAATGCTCTCACTTTGCAGCTAGTTTTGACTGTACAGATAACATTCCATGTTACAAATACAAGCTTGATCATCTACTTGTTATTTAGGGTTGACGTAAATAGACACACAATGTCTAATGTTTATTAAGACTTTACTAGGATTAACACCCAGCATTTAAGAACTGGCAAATATATTTGGCGTAAGAAATAAATAACTAAGAGGAGAACGACAAGCGCCAAATTCTGACTGAAAGACATTGATTTCATGGCTGTCAATCAACGTGCAATAACATACCTCACTTCGACTTCCCTTTCATGTTTTGCAAATACAACGGGATTGTATTTTTCTGCAAGTTTATTCATTTTTAAAGACATTTCTGAACCCCGATTTGATGTTTTCTACAAGAAAGCCCCTCTTTCTATTTTATTATACAGTTAAAATTAATTCCACCGTCTCGTCTGTCGTATGTTTCTAGAATCCAATGGTATGCCGCCTGTGGATTTTTTTCTTTCCAAATGTTTGATCTGAAAACCCAGCATGTCTTTGCAGGGAACTTTAGGCAAGGCATGGCAGGGCTTGTATTTGAACATTATTTAAGAATCTATAGGGGGCGTTCACCTGCTTTAAGTTATTTTAACTGGTTTCTATGATTATTTTAACTGGTAGCACTAGGCCAACCTCTGATCTACAGCCAATACTGGTCATTGGGGTAATTGAAAATTGAGCTCATTTTTTGTCTTAAGCCTGAAAATAAAGAATATAATTGAATTTCAAGTTATCTGCTCCCTTCATACAATGGAGGTAGCCAACAGAGAGCTGAACAATGTTTCTAACTTAGCAGGGTAATGAGATGATACCTGTCTTATGCCTAGTGCAGGACATGATGCGACAGGGTCGGGGTAGTCAGAGAACACAAAATAAACTACTTCTGTGTCATGCTCCTCCTCCTGAGGCCCTGCATTAGGCATAGCACAATGTATCAGTTCTGCTTAGATTGTTCCTTTGAGGGGCTACATTTACAAATGCAGGATTATTCATAGTGAAATTTCTTTTAAACATAATTTACATATTTCCCGTCTGAGATGCAACAAGAGCCTATTCTGACATTCTACAGTATACCGCATTAGTCTGGAATCAGTCACTGAAGCATTTGTATATGACAGATCATCTGTCATAAAAAATGGAGTAGCCTATGAACGGCTTTCATTGCAATAAAAAGGGTTACACAATTGTCTTATCCTGAAAAAAGTATTAAAAAAATGATGTTAGGTGGTAAAAATTTACAAACTTATTTATTTCTTCGTTTTCTTGACACATGAAGCGAGGTAGAGCAAAAAATACATTCCTTTAAGAATGATGGGTAATTCATTAGGGATCTAGCTAGGATAAGGTTAGTGATGAGATCACACTTTCGTCTTAGAGGTGATGGAAGAAGTTAAATTTTATCTGTGTGTAGTCGGCATTTCCGGCAACAGATGCTGCAATATGTTTCATGTATAAAGTGCAGTAAATAATTTACTATTTATAATAAAATCATTATAAATACATACAATGTGGGATTGTTTTCTTAATGGCTGCCTGTGGCGATGTCAGGATGTATGGATATATATGAATCATGAATCACGTTTGCTCGGAGGCCACATGTCCAATAGCTCCTTTATGACTATTTTAACACCAGCTCCCTTGTAGGAAAACACCATAGTGAACAGGTTAAGGGGGCCAACTAGCAAACCTGGTATCTTCTTGAGGTCAAGAATGACACATGTGGGTTCAGCAAAAACACTCAGCCTTCAATCTAGGAGACTGTATTAGATATCTAAGGATCTGAGAGAATCTGTAGGCACATACAGTAGGGAAAATAAGTAACCGTTGGGCTACATTGAGTTTCAGCTCCCTTCAAAGATTTTTGATTGGGTTCAGGTCTGGAGACTGAATAGGCCACTCCAGGACCTTAAAAATGCTTCTTAAGAAGCCACTGCTTAGTTGCCCTGGCTGTGTGTTTCGGGTCATTGTCATTCTGGAAGACCCAGCCACAACCCATCTTCAATGCTCTTACTGAGGCAAGGATGTTGTTGGCCAAAATCTTGCGATACATGGCCCCATCCATCCTCCCTTCAATACAGTGCAGTCGTCCTGTCCCCTTTGCAGAAAAGCACCCCCAAAGTATGACTGGGACGGTGTTCTTTCGGTTGTACTCATCCTTCTTCTTCCTCCAAACACGGCGAGTGGAGTTCATACCAAAAAGTTATATTTTGGTCTCATCTGACCACATTGCTTTCTCCCCAGATGGTGAACTTCAAACGGGCCTGGACATGTGCTGGCATGAGCAGGGGGACCTTGTATGCCCTGCAGTATTTTAATCCATGACAGCATAGTGTGTTACTAATAGTAACCTTTGAGACTGTGGTCCCAGCTCTTCAGGTCATTGACCAGGTCCTCCCGTGTAGTTCTGGGCTGTTTACTGACCTTTCTCAGAATCATCCTTACCCCACAAGGCGAGATCTTGTATGGAGCCCCAGACCAAGGAAGATTGAGATTCATCTTGTGTTTCTTCCATTTTATAATATTTTCGCCAACAGTTGTTTTTCACCAAGCTGCTTGCCGATTGTCCTGTAGTCCATCCCAGCATTGTGCAGGTCTACAATTTTGTCCCTGGTGTCCTTAGACAGCTCTTTTGTCTTAGCAATGGTGGAGAGGCTGGAGTGTGATCAGGTGTCTTTTATACAGGTAACAAATTCAAACAGGTGCAAGTAATACAAGTAATGAGTTCAGAGTAGGAGGGCTTCTTAAAAGATAAACGAACAGGTCAATGAGAGCCAGAATTCTTGCTGGTTGGAAGGTGATCAAATACTTATTTCATGCAATAAAATGCAAATTAATTATTAAAAAATCATACAATGTGATTTTTGAGATTTTTTATTAGATTCTGTCTCTCACAGTTGAAGTGTACCTACGATAAAAAAAGGCAGACCGCTCCATTCTTTGTAGGTGGGAAAACTTGCAAAATCGCCAGTGTATTAAAGGGGTTGTCCGGGTTCAGAGTTGAACCCGGACATACCCTTATTTTCACACGGCCGCCCCCCTGAGCCTAGCATCGGAACATAAATCGCGCAGGGCACGGGCTCTTTTGTTTACAATAACACACTGCCGGGCGGTAACTTCCGCCCAGCAGTGTGTTCAGTGACGTCACTGGCTCTGAGGGGCGGGCTTTAGCTCTGCCCTAGCCGTTTTACTGGTGACATCACCGGGGTTCCTGTCAGCCCCATGGAGAGCCCCGGTACGTCACCGGAACTCCTAAAAATGCCTTTGCCCTGTGCAATTTAGCGCAGGGCAAAGGAGAGCATCGGAGCATGAACTGCTCCAATGCTCATGTCAGGGGTGCTGCCTGGGTGAAAATGGAGGTATGTCCGGGTTCAGCTACTTATTTTCCCCACTGTAAGGGTCCATTCACACGTCCACAATTTTGTTCCGCATTTTGCGGAACGGAATTGTGGACCCATTCATTTCTATGGGGCATGTCCTATTCTTGTCCGGACAAGAATAGGCATTTTCTATTAAGTGCCAGCGATGTGCGGTCCGCAAAATGCGGAACGCACATCGCCGATGCCCGTGTTTTGCGGATCCACACACACGGACGTGTGAATGGACCCTAAGTGAATATTGGAGCATAGCAGATGTCCAGATTTTAATGCTAGCACCCACTCAAGAGCTGAGCAGTAGTGATGAGCGGCAGGGGCAATATTTGAATTTGCAATATTTTGCGAATTCGCCATTATTTTCTTGATTGCCAAAATCGGCAATGTAACATGCGCATATTGCGTGCACAATACAGGCGTGGGTCACTTTTGCTACATTTTTCAAGCTGCTAGAAGTTTCCTGAGACTGGAGAAAATGGTTGGCACGGCAGAACATTACAATAGCTTTATATGCAGATAGAGTGCTCCAATATGTTCACGATTTCTGACTACATATTACTGATTGGTGCACTAAGTATTGTTGTGACATCACAGCACTATGTATGTATGTAGCATGTATGTATGGACAGCAGAACCTACACTATATCAGGATATAACCTACACTGACTATCTCCCACTAACTATCTGTATTATATATATATAAGCTAACTAACTAACTAATGTAATTAAACAGTAAAGCACAGGGCACAGCAATGCCACTGCTGTCTCCTTCAGATCTGCAAAATACTGCAGAAAATGGCTGATGGGGAGGCTCTTATATAGTAAGGGGCAGGCAGCTTTCCTATTGGTTGCTAGGGATGTTGCTAAGGTCAGACAAAGACATTGCAGCCATCTCATTGGCCCATAAGCAAAAAGCAGGGAGGATCCTGGGTTCAGATGAAAAAAATCTAGAATATTCAAGAATACGAATATATAGCACTATATTCTACATCTTAGCAAATTCTCGAAGTGGCGATATTCGCAATTAAAATTCACAATTCGAATATTCACGCCCCAACACTACTGAGCAGGTGTCACAGCCACTGAGTGTCAGCACATTTTTGGGCAGCATGGTGGCTCAGTAGTTAGCACTGGTGCTTTGCAGAGCTGGGCGGTGTGATCAGTGATAACACTAACTTTTAAGCTCTCAGATGCTTTGGTCAATTGTGACATATGAGAGGGTCAATTACCTGATTGCTTGGTTGACTGAATGGTTCCTTCGCTCTCCAGGCCATCTGAAGGCTCCTAGGCTTTCCACAGCAAAGTTCCTATGGCAGGGCTTGAGAGAAAAACGCTAGTGTGAAAGTACCCTTAGCTGCCCATTGAAACCAATCAGATTCCACCTTTCATTTTCTAAAGGAGCTGTCAAAAAGTGGAAGTGGGATCTGATTGGTTGCTATAGGCCACTTTTACTTTACACCAGTTTGATAAATGACACCAACAGTCATTTTACAATAGACTTGCACAGTTTTTTATCACGCGCGTGCAAAGCACATTGCACCCGCGTGATAAAAACTGAACATCGGAACGCAATCGCAGTCAAAACTGACTGCAATTGCATTCCTACTCACGCGGGTTTGCCGCATTGCACCGGGACGCATCCGGACCTAATCCGGACACGCCCGTGTGAAAGAAGCCTTAGGCTACATGCACACGAACGTTGTTTGTTTCCGTGTCCGTTCAGTTTTTTTTGCGGATAGGATGCGGACCCATTCTTTTCAGTGTGTCTGCTGTCCGCATCAGTATGTCCGTTCCGTTGCCCCGCAAAAAAAATAGGGCATGTATTATTTTTTTCTAGTTTGCAGACAAGGATAGGCATTATTACAATGGATCCGCAAAAGAAAACGGATGCGCAAAAAAAATGGATGCCATACGGAACGTCATCCGTTTTTTTGGCGGATCCGCAATTTGCCTTAGGGTCCATTCACACGTCCGCAATTCTGTTCCGCATTTTGCAGAACGGAATTGCGGACCCATTCATTTCTATGGGCAAGCAAGATGTGCTGCCCGGATACGGAATTGCGGACCCGCACTTCTGGGTCTGCAATTCCGTTCCTGAAAAAAATAGAACATGTCCTATTCTGGTCCGCAACTTAGTGCCGGTAATGTGCGGTCCGCAAAATGTGGAACGCACATTGCCGCTGTCCGTGTTTTGCGGATCCGCGGATCTGCAAAACACACACAGATGTGTGAATGGACCCTTAGGCCTCTTTCACACGGGCGTCATGTTTTTGGCCCGGATAAGATGCGGGTGTTTTGCGGGAAAATGCGCGATTTTTCAGTGCAAGTGCAAAACATTGTAATGCGTTTTGCACGCGCGTGAGAAAAATCGGCATGTTTGGTACCCAAACCCGAACTACTTCACAGAAGTTCAGGTTTGGGTTAGGTGTTGTGTAGATTGTATTATTTTCCCTTATAACATGGTTATAAGGGAAAATAATAGCATTCTGAATACATGAATGCTTAGTACAATAGGGCTGGAGGGGTTAAACAATAAAAATAAAAATTTAACTCACCTTAATCCACTTGTTCTCGCAGCCCAGCTTCTCTTCTGTCTTCATCTTTGCTGTGCACAGGAAAAGAACCTTTGATGACGTCACTGCGCTCATCACATGGTCCATCACATGATCTTTTACCATGGTGATGGATCATGTGACGGACCATGTGATGAGCGTAGTGACGTCACCACAGGTCCTTTTCCTGTGCACAGCAAAGATGAAGACAGAAGAGAAGCTGGGCTGCGAGAACAAGTGGATTAAGGTGAGTTAAATTTTTATTTTTTAACCCCTCCAGCCCTATTGTACTATGCATTCTGTAATAAGAATGCTATTATTTTCCCTTATAACCATGTTATAAGGGAAAATAATAATGATCGTCTCCTAGCAACCGTGCGTGAAAATGGCACCGCATCCGCACTTGCTTGCGGATGCTTACGATTTTCACGCAGCCCCATTCACTTCTATGGGGCCTGCGCTGCATGGAAAACGCACAAAGAGGAGCATGCTGCAATTTTCACGCAACGCACAAGTGATGCGTGAAAATCACCGCTCATCTGCACAGCCCCATAGAAATGAATGGGTCCGGATTCAGTGCGGGTGCAATGCGTTCACCTCACGGAAATCTCGCCCGTGTGACAGGGACCTTAGCAACGCCCCTCTGTCTTCTGTTTACATATGTCAGTCAGTGTTGAGCAAGTCTTCACAGTTATGTAAACAGAAGAGAAGGCTCAAAATGGGCCACTTTAGAGCTATTTTTCTAATAGAAATTTACTATTTCAGTAATTAAAGTATATAACAAAATTGGTCAGTATCACTGCCCCTACACATTGCAAAAATAAAAAAAGGAATGACAGTTACACTTTAAGGACCAGACCAAATTTTGGAAATCTGACGAGTCACTTTATGTGGTAATAACTTTGGAACACTTTTACTTATCCAAGCCATTCTGTGATTGTTTTCTTGTCTCACATTGTGCTTCATGATAGTGGTAAATTTAGGTCGATATAAATCATCTTTATTTATAAAAAAATCCAAAATTTACAGAAAATGTTGAAAAATTAGTAATTTTCTAAATTTTTATTTCTCTGCTTCTCTGCAGATAGTGATACCTCATGAAATAGTTATTACTTTACATTTACCATATGTCTACTTTATGTTGGCATGATTTTGTAAATGTAATTTTATTTTTTAAGACATTAGAAGGTTTTGAATTTTCGAAGCAATTCTTAAAATTTTTAAGAAAATTTTTAAAACCGCCTTTGTTAAGGACCAGTTCAGTTATGAAGTCATCCCAGTTTAGAAACTACACCCCTCAAGTTATGCAAAACTGATTTTACAAACTTTGGTAACCCTTTAGGTGTTGTACAAGAATTAAAAGAAAATGGAGATGAAGTTTCTAAATTTCACTTTTTTGGCAGATTTAAATTTTAATAATCTTTTTCCTGTAACACAGCAAGTGTTAACAGCCAAACAAAACTCAATGTCTATTACCCTAAGGCTACATGCACACGCCCATATCTGTTTTTGCAAATCGCCAACAAGAATAGGACAAGTTATATTTTTTTTGTGGGGCCATGGAACGGAGCAACGGATGCGGACAGCACATGAAGTGCTGTCCGCATCTTTTGCGGCCCCATTGAAGTGAATGGGTCCGCATCCGAGCCGCCAAAACTGCGGCTCGCATGCGGACCAAAACAACAGCCGTGTGCATAAAGGCCTAACTCTGAGGTTTACAGAAACACCCCACATGTGGTGGTAAACTGCTGTAAAGACACGCAGCAGGGCGCAGAAGAAAAGGAGCGCCATATTGTTTTTGGAGGGCAAATTTTGCTGGAATGGATTTTAGTCACCATGTCACATTTGAAGACCCCCCCTGATGCACCCTACAGTAGAAACTCCCAAAAACTGACCCCATTCTAAAAACCATGGGATGAGATGACAGTTTTATTGGTACTATTTTGGGATACATATAATTTTTGATAGCTTGATATTACTTTTTTTATGCTGCATATTCTGTTGCACGCCATGTTGCGGCACAATCTCCTGGCCTGTCCCCTTCCATGCCCATTGTATGCCCCCTTTTTATACCTGGCATGAGCCAGGAAGGGGACAGGCCAGCAGGCCCATCTTATTAATCATTTTCGACGTCTGGTTTAGAAACCGGCAACTCTAAATAACTTTGTCGATCCACCACCGGCGCAGTCTAAAACGCTGGTCTGAATAAATGTGCCCCGAGGTCGTTTAAACACTTGCTTTTCTCTAAAGATCTATTACACTTTAAAGCTGTACAAAATGTGGCAGCTAATTATTGTAAGGGCTAAAATAATTAGGAGCTGTTGGTTGAATGAATATTCCCATGTATCTGAGACACAACACAATAGTCGATGCACAACCAGAGTATAAAGGGCAAAACAGGGTGCTACACAACCATACCTGGCAGGCAATGGTTAGAGAGAAAAGTGAGCACACCAAATGATCAATTAAAAAAAACTTTATTATATATTGCAATCCTAACCATGTACAAAAACATTTAAATGTTTAAAACTAAAATTGGACACATGGAAGGGTTACCATGATAAGCACCCATCCACAAACCACCCACCGAGTAATCTCAATACTACATTTCCAGACTAACACAATGATGGCAGATGAATACAAAGTGAACAAAAAATCTGGCAAAGAAAGAAATATAAACAAGATGATATGAGATAAACCTGTAAGGCTACTTTCACACTAGCGTTCGTCGGTCCGCTCGTGAGCTCTGTTTGAAGGGGCTCACGAGCGGACCCGAACGCAGCCGTCCAGCCCTGATGCAGTCTGAATGGAGCGGATCCGCTCAGACTGCATCAGTCTGGCGGCGTTCAGCCTCCGCTCCGCTCGCCTCCGCACGGACAGGCGGACAGCTGAACGCTGCTTGCAGCGTTCGGGTGTCCGCCTGGCCGTGCGGAGGCGTGCGGATCCGTGCGGATCCGCCCAGACTTACAATGTAAGTCAATGGGGACGGATCCGTTTGAAGATGCCACAATGTGGCTCAATCTTCAAGCGGATCCGTCCCCCATTGACTTTACATTGAAAGTCTGGACGGATCCGTCCGAGGCTATTTTCACACTTAGCTTTTTTTTTGCCATTTTAATGCAGACGGATCCGTTCTGAACGGAGCCTCCGTCTGCATTATTATGAGCGGATCCGTTCAGAACGGATCCGCCCGAACGCTAGTGTGAAAGTAGCCTAAGCCAAACCAATGCAGCCTGGACTTGGAGATGAGCAGAGCCACCCTACGTGTATCACCAGCTAACCTGGCTTCACCTGAATAGTGACACTTCCAACAATGAACCACTTTGTCTGGCAGGGAATAATTTTGCCTGGCAGGGAACAAAAGAGTTGTGAGTATCACACTATAGAAATATCCATCAGATTCTCCACCACAGTTTTTGAAACTACCAAATCATGTCCTTTATTAAACTCATCTTGAATTTTAACAATTTCTTCCTTCACTGTTTTAGATATGAAAACAGGGAATGGAAGAAATGACACCTCAAATTATTATTTTTGTTCCACACATACAACATGAGTATCCCAGCAGTCAGACTGCAGGCAGGGCAGCAATTTTATTAACTCCCTTTGCAGAGCACGGGGAGGGGAAAGACAGTATTTGTTGACACCCACAAATATTCATGAGGAAAATCTCTGAGATTGTTGTTACACGCCCCCACAGCTCTGCAGCTCCATATCAACCAAGGGCAAGAACAGAACTAGGGAAATGAGTAAATATAATGTTTTGGCCTAAAACTTACTTATATTATGTATACATTGCTGACCATCAGATTTGAAGTGCATTTTTTTTTTTACATAACTCGGACGTCCCCTTTAAAGGTCTTCCATGGAGTGTGCCTAATGCACTCATTTTTTCAATATCAAACTATTAGGAATAACGAAAACCTATGTGTATGACTCCACGTTCCCCGCCTCCTTGGAGCTGAGTGATGGTTTTCTCTCTATTCATGGTTACACAGAGGCAGGCATTACTCAGGACTACGGAGGCAGAGGAAGGATGAATACAGTGGGTTCATAACCATTAATGAAACTATGTGGAGCTAAACTTATGGTACGTTCCTCTTATGCTTGCCATGGTTAAGAACATAACTGTTTGAAACGCGTAGGTCTATGGATATATGCTACAACTTTTTAAACTGAATATGCATTACAGCTGTTTTTATGGACTTGAGGTGTGGTATTTCTACTTACTCCATTTTTTCTTTCTTGACTCATAATCAAGTCTGCTGTATCCCTAAATCTTAACTACTGCACATTTTTGTACCAAACAAGTGTCCTGCAATGTACTGTACTTAAAATATGCTGCACTTAAATTACAACAGTCCTACACGGCTTGCTCTTAGTAAATGGCGGTCTTTTTTATGTAAACATTGACATTATGAAATCCATGTGGATGAAGTTATCATATTGTCTTCTGCAGATGCATAGCATACTTTCCACAACATAGAGGAGACTAACTCAGAGCCTAACTACAGATGTACAATTAACTGTACTTACCAGGATCTGCTCACAAAAAGATCCTATTCATGTTGGATTTCTAAAGTCTTTTAAAGAATATTGGTAAGAAATGTGTGAGAGACTGATGACCTTACTTCAAGTGCTTCGGGAAAATGTCTGATTTCTGTTTGTATCTGTTCACTGATATTTTACAGATCCATGATATATAGAACACTGCACCCAAAATGGGCCTATACAGATGTGTGATATGAAGTTCCTGGAGACTCAGACTGTTCTGTACCCCTCTGTATAGGCTGACAATCGAGGGAAATTATTGGGAAGGAAAGTTCCTAAGAATGCTCATTCCCGATGATTCCCATGTATAAAGGTATCACCTAATGAATGAGCAAATGCTTGTTGATCAGGTAGAAGCATCTTTGATGCAGAATACCAACCGGTCAACTGACCAAAAAAATCAGAGGACAATGGTTACTGTTTGTAACAGAAGGGGGGGGGGGGGATATTCACCTCCTCTGATGACTAGACAATTATTGGGAATAAACAATTAATTTCTAATAATTGCCTGCAGAGTTGGCCCATGTTAAGAGGCCTTAATAGGGTCCCCATCTACAATGAATGTCCTTGATCAGCGGTAGTGCCGATCTTGATTGTGATTAGACCCTGATATAGTGTATCTGATAGGTTCCAGTGAAGGGTGTTAGGTAGTGTTATAGGTTCTGCTGTCCATACATACATGCTACAGACATAGTGCTTTGATGTCACAAGTTCACAACAATACTTAATGCACCAATCAGTAATATGTAGTCAGACCTGTTAAAATGTGAAGTTGCACGTACTGCGCCAAAATATGCGCATCAATAATTGCTGATTTGTGCAATCGCGAATATATTGGAGCACTCTATCTTTCCACCACCTGCCGCCTCCAACTCAAAAACATCTCCCACATCCGCGCTTTCCTTAACTTTGAATCTGCAAAAATGCTTGTACATGCCCTCATCATCTCCCGCCTAGACTACTGCAACACTCTCCTCTGTGGCCTTCCATCTAGCACTCTGGCACCCCTCCAATCTATCCTCAACTCTGCTGCCCGACTAATCCACCTCTCACCCTATTACTCCTCTGCCTGTGCTCTCTGTCAATCCCTTCACTGGCTCCCCATTGCCCAGCGAATTCACTTCAAAGTACTAACAAATACATACAAGGCCGTCCATAACCTGTCCCCTCCCTACATCTCTGAGCTACTTTCCCGATACATCCCCACACACTCTCCGATCCTCACAAGACCTCCTTCTCTCCTCTTATCGCCTCTTCCCACAATCGACTCCAAGATTTCTCCCGTGCATCCCCCACCCACTGGAACTCACTACCCAACATATCAGACTCTCGCCTACAGTGGAAACCTTCAAAAGAAACCTGAAAACCCACCTCTTCAGACAAGCCTACAACCAGTGACCCTCCTCCCTCTATACTGCCATGACCAACTTCACCCTCTCCTACTGTGTCCTTCTCCCATACCATGTAGATTGTAAGCCCTCACAGGCAGGGCCCTCTCTCCTTCTGTACCAGTTTGTAACTCACCTTGTTTATGATTGCAAATGATTGCAAATGATAGTCCTTATGAAGATCTGTATACATGGAAATCTGTAGAGGACTGCACTAAAATTCTCCATGGTAAAAAGGGATTAGATAAAAATTTCTGTTTTTAACATACATTACATTTTTATGCCTGGTAGAGCTCCCTGTTGTTCCTCCTTCTGGTCCACCTTCTGCTGCATTCAGTGGTGGACTGACATGCTCAGTAGCTTCCCTGGTCCCTCACTCCTCTCAGTGCTGGTGTAGTGATCTCATAGTGAAGTAGTCCAAACTGTTGTGGAGAAGACAGTTGGGTGAAGGGCATGGTATATGATAGTACTATTTATTAGTGGAATCGCTGGGGCTATGTGTGACGGTAGATTTTCTATGCAGAGGAAGCAGAAGGTGTAGAAAGGAGAAGGTGTAGAAAGAGCTGACCCCCATGCACTGCTTGGAGATGCAAGTGCTTGATGGTGACCTGCTGCGGCCCACCCACAGAAGAGACCAGAGCTGTAGATGGGTGAGTAAAAAGAGAGAAAAGGGATGAAAATTGCACAGAAGAGCAATTTTGCCATTGATATAGTTAGAAAAATAGCGCGCATAACTCCAGATATTTTCATGCATTTTTAAATTTGTGGAAAACCCCTTTGAGCTGCTGGACTGAAATATCACAGCCTATGAACATCAATGGCACTTTTCTTTAAATATAAAAAAAAACCTTTTTTTTTTTTCAAAATTCACACAAGTCATTTAAGTCCTTTGTCCACATCTTATTTATCGACTAGCAGAAATCCTAAAATTTGCATCTTGTAACTTTAGTAATGTTATATTCAAAAGGAAAGTATGTAGGACGCAGAGTAACCACTAATGCATGTACCATACCGGAATGCAAAATAACTGTGGAGTCAATGGTTACAGGATGGTCTGGCCTGTAAATCCCAAGGATATGTCTATAAGCTGTCTGTGGTTTGGTGGATGCTGGGAATATGAGTATTGATGGTGTGAAACATTTATTGAGCAATTATCTGTTAATACAGTCTTTGATCTTTCGTCAGTGGTATGTGTGGGCTTGGATTTCACAGTTTTATTGTAGCAGGTGTTTATATGGGATTTTGCACTATTTGGTTTACAGCCCTTCAGCACTGTCATGTTTTATGAGTCCTCAATATATAAACATGTATGATGGCTACTATTAGATTTACTCAATAAACAGGGTAAATATGTGGATGGACTTATTGTATTTTTTATTGTATTACTATTATAACATTAGAGAGGTTTATCCGACACTAACAAATGCTCCCCCATATGCCGGGCCCCTCACACTGATTTTACTTACCTGGCTCCCCGCTCCGCTCCTGGGTGGGTGACACTAGGGAGGCTCGTCTCCATTTACTACTGCTTTCTGACAAAATATACCATAATGCTTTTCATATGAACATCACGTGGGGACATTTTTGCCCGTATCATGGCCTGAAGTTCTGGTCTGACTGTAGTCCTAATGAATTAATGGAATCATATGGAAAACATATCAACCTTTTGTTTTGAATAGGGTATATGCAGCGACTGGGCCGCAGGGGCAATATGAGAGTGTTGGTGGGCCAATGGGGGTAGTAGAATTACTCACTGTTCTGTAGCTCCCTGGGACGTCGTGCAGTGAAGGGAAGGACAGCACAAAATGCCTTATTTCACTTGCTTCAAGGATTCAGCCTTTCGGGTACTTGGATCTTACTTGAATAATCTTGAACTTAGCACTTGGCAACCAACAGGGCGGTCTCCCTAGCGGCAGGCAT
Organism: Bufo gargarizans; assembly: GCF_014858855.1. Taxonomy (NCBI): domain Eukaryota; kingdom Metazoa; phylum Chordata; class Amphibia; order Anura; family Bufonidae; genus Bufo; species Bufo gargarizans. Next base: position 114,200,650 of record NC_058083.1, read on the forward strand.
CAGTCTTTTGCTCCATTATTTGCACAGGTTGCTTCCATACACTTGATCCACTCAGTCTCTGACTTCAGGACAGTGGCACTACACAAAGGCGATCCAGTAATCCTTGAGCTTAGTTCCCGTTTCTTCCTTTACCCCTCTGGGGAGTACCCAGGGACACATAGCATAAGTTACATACTCTCCTCCCTGCTCCCAACTATCTCTCAACTCCCTTCCGATCACTGAGCTGTCCTATATAAATGTTTGTAAATGCAGCCACCAGCCTGTTGTAGGGAATCAGAAGCTCAATATATATATAACAATACCAGGGTTCACTCTATATAGGAAAGACAGAGAAGGCAAGAAAGGGGGAGGGGTGGCCCTGTATGTGAAAGATAGCATAAAATCTTATTTAATACAAGTTAGCGAGACCAATTTAGAGTCAGTTTGGGTTACCTTGCAGCTTGATAATCATAAGGTAACTCCTGTAGGTGTGATATATAGACCACCTAGCCAAGTCAAAGAATTGGATGATCTACTAGTTGAGGAAATAGCTAAAATGACATTGAAAGGGGAAGTTATCATTATGGGAGACTTTAATCTTCCTGATGTAAACTCAAAAACAAAAATAGCTAGTTCTGCCAGGAGTACAGATATTCTAAATTCCCTACTGGCATTATCTCTACAGCAAGTAGTTGAGGAGCCAACCCGGAAGGAGGTCATTTTAGATTTAGTATTCACAAATGGGAATTTGGTATCTAATACTAATGTAGGGGAAAGCTTGGGATCTAGTGATCACCAGTCAGTGTGGTTTACTATAAGTACAGTGACTGAGTCACACCACACAAAAACAAACGTTTTAGATTTTGGAAAAACAGACTTTTCGGAAATTAGATTAGTGGTATACGAGTCCCTATCAGATTGGAACAGTTTCAATGGAGTCCAGGAGAAATGGGACTACTTAAAAGTGCCACTATTGAAGGCAACAGATAATTGCATTAGGCGTGTCAGTAAAAGCAAAAAAAAAGGAAGAGACCACTGTGGTACTCAGCAGAAGTGGCCAAAATCATTAAAAACAAAAAGATAGCATTTAGTAATTATAAAAAAACAAAAACGAGGATGACAGGCAAATTTATAAGATTAGGCAGAGAGAGGCCAAGCAAGTTACAAAAGCTTCTAAAGCACAGGCAGAAGAGAAATTAGCTCAGTCAGTGAAAAAAGGCGATAAGACATTCTTCAGATACATTAATGAAAAAAGGAAACTAAAACAAGGAATTACCAAATTAAAAACAAAGGAAGGTATATGGAAGAAGATAAAGAAGTAGCTGACTGCCTCAATGAATACTTCTGTTCAGTTTTTACAAAGGAAAATGAAGGAAAAGGACCTCAGTTACGAAGGAAGACTAATGCATATTTTGATGCATGTGTCTTTACAGAGGAAGAGGTTCTAAGTCAGCTGTCTAAAATTAATACAAATAAGTCACAGGGGCTGGTTAAAATACACCCAAAGCTATTAAAAGAGCTTAGCGGTGAACTAGCAAAACCATTAACAGATTTATTTAACCAATCACTGGTAACAGTAGTCGTCCCAGAAGATTGGAAATTAGCAAATGTTGTGCCCATTCACAAGAAAGGTAGTAGGGAGGAATCGGGCAACTATAGGCCAGTAAGCCTGACATCATTAGTGGGGAAATTAATGGAAACCATACTTGAGGAGAGGATTGTGGAATATCTAAAATCCCATGGATTGAAAGATGAAAAACAGCGTGGGTTTTCTTCAGGGAGATCATGTCAAACTAATCTTATTGATTTTTTTGATTGGGTGACTAAAATAATAGATGGCGGAGGTGCAGTAGACATCGCTTATCTAGACTTTAGTAAGGCTTTTGATACTGTCCCACATAGAAGGCTTATCAATAAATTGCAGTCTTTGTGCTTGGACTCCCATATTGTTAAATGGATTGAGCAGTGGCTGAGGGACAGACAACAGAGGGTTGTAGTCAATGGAGTATATTCAGACCATGGTCTTGTTACCGGTGGGGTACCTCAGAGTTCTGTTCTGGGACCCATATTGTTTAATATCGTTATCAGCGAAAAAGCAGAAGGCCTCGAAGGTGTGTCTTTTTGCTGATGACACAAAGATTTGTAACAGGGTTGATGTTCCTGGAGGGATACACCAAATGGAAAAGGATTTAGAAAAACTAGAGGAATGGTTAAAAAATCTGGCAACTAAAATGTCATGTTGATAAGTGCAAGATAATGCACATGGGGCGTAAAAACCCAAGAGCAGAATATAAAATCTGTGATACAGTCCTAACCTCAGTATCTGAGGAAAGGGATTTAGGGGTCATTATTTCAGAAGACTTAAAGGTAGGCAGACCATGTCATAGAGCAGCAGGAGATGCTAGCAGAATGCTGGGGTGTTTAGGGAGAGGCATTACCAGTAGAAAGAGGGGGGCGCTCATGCCGCTCTACAGAGCACTAGTGAGACCTCATTTGGAGTATTGTGCTCAGTACTGGAGACCATATCTCCAGAAGGATATTGATACTTTGGAGAGAGTTCAGAGAAGAGCTACTAAACTAATACATGGATTGCAGGATAAAACTTACCAGGAAAGATTAAAGGACCTTAACATGTATAGCTTGGAAGAAAGACGAGACAGAGGGGATATGATAGAAACTTTTAAATACATAAAGGGAATCAACAAGGTAAAAGAGGAGAGAATTTTTAAAAGAAGAAAAACTGCTAGAAGAGGACATAGTTTTAAATTAGAGGGGCAAATGTTTAAAAGTAATATCAGGAAGTATTACTTTACTGAGAGAGTAGTAGATGCATGGAATAGCCTTCCTGCAGAAGTGGTAGCTGCAAATACAGTGAAGGAGTTTAAGCATGCATGGGATAGGCATAAGGCCATCCTTCATATAAGATAGGGACAGGGGCTATTCATAGTATTCAGTATATTGGGCAGACTAGATGGGCCAAATGGTTATCTGCCGACACATTCTATGTTTCTATGTTTCTATGTTACATACAGGTAAAACTCGAAAAATTAGAATATCGTGCAAAAGTCCATTTATTTCTAAAATGCTAATTAAAAGGAATTTTATTAATGCAGCTTAAAATTAGAATTTTGTGAAAAGGTTCAATATTCTAGGCTCAAAGTGTCACTTTCTAGTCATCTAATTAATCCGTACCTCATGAGCAAAGGGTACCTCAAAATTGAGACTGTGGGGTTCCATAAGCTGTAAGCCATAATCATTCAAATTATAACAAATAAAGGGTTGAAATATCTCGCTTTGCATGTAATGAGTCTATCTCATATATTAGTTTCACCTTTTAAGTTGCTTTACTGAAATAAATGAACTTTGCACGAAATTCTAATTTTTCGAGTTTCACCTATAGCAATAAAGGATGGAAATGGATGACATAAACACAAGTTTGAAGAGTCCCCTTTTCGCACGTAGTTGGACACTGCATATATACTACAAAGGCTAAAATACAGGAACTAATATGTAGACATAATTAAAAAACTATATAAGTGCCCTATTTTAACCCTGGCAGGTAGCCTTGTTCTCCCTGACCCTAAATATGCAAGGTGACAATCTAGATAAGAGCGACCCTGTCCTCCAGCATGTCCCTGTGCAGTGTTGTGATGGAAATACTGTTACAAAAGATAGGAGGCAGAGATCTCCAAAATAGGATGCAATAACAGCATCTGTGGCAAAGGAACCAATTTACAGTATATTGCCCTCTCTGAGGTAGGGTTTAAATAAGTCCACTCTTTCAAAGGCTCAATTGTGGATTCGTTCCAGCAAAATCATGAGGACTTTTGGCAAATATGCCTCAACTTCCACCCACAGACTGTCATTGAGGATATGCAGTGAGAGTTACTTGATTATATTTAGACTTCCTTTACTGATGCTCTGACATGGAAAGCATCATCTGTGGTCAGAGTGCAGCTTGAAGCTCTTGTGTCCTAACAGGATCCCCACCTACCATTTTTCATTTATAATACTGCTACTGGTGTCTTCTTATGTGGCTGAGGCCTGCCTACCTCAATGCTACCTCTGCACTCCATATAGCTACCCTCATGATGGCTGCATTGCTTGGCACTCATTCAGCGGACATGTCTGAATCCAAAATTTGGCTTTTGCTGACTCTATGTGATATTGAAACATGGCAATCTTATATACAATTGTACAAAATCCTGGCATAAGTGCTTACAGTTATAGAGTATCATGTAATGCTTCTACATGTAGCGCTCCCGCTTCCACTACTGTCTTAGCAGTCTAGGAGTGCCGATGTCCTTCTTCTGGTGGTCCTGGCTGTTGGAGATCTGTCTTCTGTTAGGCTTTGCTCTTCTCTCTCCTGCACCCATAAGGTGTGCATGTGCTCCCTCTGCTTCCTAAAGGGCCAGCACACACTTCCTAATCTTCCCCAGCCAATGGCTGGGGGACCCTGGGTATTTAAGGTACCTTCTTCTATAGAAGGGTGCCTGACCAATAGGTTCTTGTTCCTAGGTTTCCTGCAAAGTTGTGCTGTCTAGAGATTGACTGCCCGTGTACTGATTCCTTCCTGTTTCTGGATTCTGTCCCTCAGCTGCCTAACCTGACCTCCGTAACTAACCCTGTGCTGCCTTCCTTGACATCCAGACTGTATTTTGAATTCACATACACTCTGCCTGCCCTGACCATGGTCTGTTATTAACTATGAGTTTTACCTGTCTCTTTGTTACTACGCACTGGTGTGTGGACTAGTCAACCACACAGAGACTAGTCTAGGAGGTAGTGGCCTGGTGTGTTTTTTGCAGGGAAGTCCATTTGCTTGTATAGGGGTTAAAGGGTGAAAACCAGGGAGCCACCAGAATAACACCCTTAGGTTTAGCCCTAAGTAAAATCCATTGGTTGACATGGTGGTTCCGCTTTTCTGTTACCTAAATAAAGGTTTGATATGTTTTATTTTCCAGTGCACTGTTAGACTGTCCCACAGGACTACTAGCAGACCCTTTGGTGGGACCAAGTTCTTACACTATAATGGGTCCTAGCGGCAGTGCAGTAGAAGACAACCCTATGTGAATCTAATTTGGATCTAATCACCTGGTTCTCAGTACATTTCTTAGTCAACCTAGCAGTTTTTATTAATAATATAACATTACATGATAACATCTTTTAGAAAGTAGCTGCAATGTACATGCAGATGTTCTCTATAGGCCTTTGGTGGATCTTCAATATTATCTCCTCTGGTATGCCCAAGGTTCTACAGCTTTTCACAAACATGATGAACCCCATATTTTTGCTGCCATCACCTTCCTGTCACTGCTAACGATTCCTGTGTGTGAAATAGCCAGAAGATCAAGTTTCTGAAATAAACAAATCAACACATGTAGCAGCAATAATCGATCCATTGTCAAAGTTATTCAGATCATATGTCTTCATTCTGGTCTGAACAACTGAACTTCACAACCACATCTGAATCTACTACTACATCGTTGGCTGATATTACATGAATATCAAGCAGGTGTACAGGCCACTCAGTGTGCATATGTTTTCATGATACTTGCTCTTCAATAGACAATCACATCCAGGAAGTAAATACTTAAGAAACGTCCACATACTTTATAACAGCAAATGTTTTCCATTTTATCAGTTTCCCACAGGGACTACAATGGAGAACATCACAAGATCTATTATGCAAAATATAGCCACAGGCAGAAACTCAATGTGGTGTGGAATGTAATAGGAAAAATACACATCATATTTATTAAGATGTAACTCCATATGAACTAGAAATTACACAGAGATATAATATATATAAAAAAAAGTGTCATAAGAACATGTTGGACCACTTTTTGTCCATTTTCATACGTTGTATTGTTTGGCCATGTACTTTATGTTGAGAGGCTGAGATCTGACTTAGTCCCTGATTCAGATCATTTGTTAGTACAACTCCAACCCTGACTGTAAGACACACAATACACTAAGGCTACTTTCACACTAGCGTTGTTTAAATCTGGCGTTCAATTCCGACACCGGAACTGCCCGCCGGATCTGGAAAAACGTGTGAAAACGGATTACATTTGAATCCTGATCAGGATTTTGATCACAATGAAAAAATGCATTGGAAAAAACGGATCCGCCATTTATGGACTTTAACTTTTTTTTTAAAATTTTTCGGGTTTAACATGCAAAAGCAGGATCCGGTTTGACTGAACACACGGCGCCGGATCTGGCGTTAATGCAAGTCAATGGGAAAAAGACCGGATCCGGCGTTCAGTCAAAGTGTTCAGGATTTTTGGCCAGAGGTAAAAATACAACATGCTACGGTTTTCTGAAAAGCCTGATCAGTCACAAAGACTGAACTGAAGACATCCTGATGCATCCTGAATGGATTACTCTCCATTCAGAATGCATTAGGATAAAACTGATCAGTTCTTTTCCGGATTTGAGCCCCTAGGATGGAACTCAGCGCCGGAAAAGAAAAAAGCTAGTGTGAAAGTAGCCTTACTCATCCCATCCTGTCCCTAATGATAAAACCTGACTTTCTTTGAAGATTTTCATTCTCCCTAACTAAATATATCTTCCAAATCCCTACATGGTCTGCTTTTTCTCTCATTAGTGTACTGTATTTAAAATGTAAACTGGTGAGCACTGTTTTGTGCAATTTATCTGAATTTACATGGCATAATTTGGAAAGTAGAATGTTTGTGAAATTCGTAATGAATCTGATTAATCTAGAATCGAGGGACAACAGACAATTTTTCCTTAGCACCAGTTTAGATAAATCTCTCCCAAACAGTACACACATTTTATATTGCTCCATCTGTAATGAGCCGTACTATAAAATTGTCATGTTATTTATTCTGTATGGGGAACACCGTAAAAATAAAAAAATAAAACCAATTATGTAATTGCTGTTTTTGTTTATCCCTCTTTCCAGCAAATGGAATAATGAGCAAAAAGTCAGAGGTATGTATCCCCCCCCCCAAAAACAGGCTTTTATACAGTTCAGTCGACATGAAAATAAAAATATTATGCTCCTCAGATTATGACGACACAAACGTGGTTTTATTGTGCAAAAGTGGTAAAGCATAAAAATCAATATAAATCTGGTATCAGCATAATCATACTCACCCTTGGAATAAAGTGAATGGAACACTGAATGCTTAAAAATAAAACACACGTAACAATCGCTAAGGGTACTTTCACACTAGCGGCAGGACGGATCCGACAGGCTGTTCACCCTGTCGGATCCGTCCTGCCTCTATTTTGCCATGCCGCCGGACCGCCGCTCCGTCCCTATTGACTATAATGGGGATGGGGCGGAGCTCCGGCGCAGCACGGCAGTTCGCGGTGAGAGGCCGCTGGACTAAAAAGTCGGACATGCAGTACTTTTAGTCCCGTGGCCTTTCGCTGTGACTCCATCAGGTACCTTTTGTTGATGTCAGATACAATTTTAAAGTTATTTTTTGACAAATACAATACATTAGAGATTAGACATAGACAGTATAGGAATCAGTGGAGGATGCACAGTATAAATGTTTATTTAGTTGCATAGGTGTTTCCTGATGACAGGTTCTATTTAACCCCTTAGTGACCACCCATACGTGTTTTTACGGCGGTCACTAAGGGGCCTTGGGCTGGAGCGCCGCCTTTTTACGGCGGCACTTCAGCCCGAGTTAACGCTAAAATCAAGCGTAGTAGCTCCGTGCCCGCAGCTACCGGAGGTAGCTGAGGGCTCGGGGCAGTGATCAGAGACCGTGACAAGCGGTCTCTGATCACGTGATCGCCGTGATACACTTTATCACGGCGATCACCGAAAATGATGCCTGAACTAAAACTTTCTCCCTCCTCTCATGTGAGAGAGGAGGGAGAAAGTCTCCGGTGCTAGGATCGGGTCCCCCAGCACTTCTGTCCCTAAGCTGGGTCCCAATCCTCACCCCCCCACCCCCCTTACCCTCAAGGAAGATGGCGGCGGCGGCCCGGCGCATGCGCAGACTGAAAGCCGGCCGCCGCCGCTTACTGTAAGGTCTCTCTCCTCAGGAGAGGAGAGAGAAGTTCAAGTTATGCCCCGATCGGGTCCCCAGCACCCCGATCGGGTCCCCCAGCACCCCGATCGGGGCAATAGGGCCCTTAGATATATTTTAATAAAGTTATTAGGGCGCCCCCCCCCCCCATCTAATAAAAAAAAAAAAAATGGCACAGACATGCGCACTGGTTACTGTGCTGAAGATCTGCCTTCAGCACAGTAACCATCAGGGACTAATAATAATGGTCCCTGATCATGTGGTCTCCATGATAAACCTATCATGGAGATCACATCCATTATATTTACAAAACATGGCCAGGACAGGGGCTGTGCTTCTCTCTCCCCTCAGCGCAGTTGTTCTGTGAGGAGAGAGAGATCAGACTTCTGTCCTGGCTCTGTGATTACATAGTGTGAAAAAAAAAAGAAAAAAAATCAAATTATAAACTGTCCGTCAGTAACTGGCGGTCAGTGGATGTCCGTGATTAGGCGTCCGTCATTAGACGTCTATTAGTTACAGTCATTTATCTTTATTAGGGACCCTGTTCGTCTGTTACTGGCGGTCAGTGGGTGTCAGTCAGTGAGTTGTTGGGTGTCACTCCGTCAGTCGGTGGGTGTCACTCCGTCAGTCGGTGGGTGTCACTCCGTCAGTCGGTGGGTGTCACTCCGTCAGTCGGTGGGTGTCAGTCATTTTTAGGGACGGTCAGTTATTTGAATTTTTCTGAGCTGTACAGAAAAAAAAAAATGGCTCGGAGATTGTTAAGTGCGGAGCAGGCATACGAATTTCTCTGCTCTGACCACTCTGAATCTGGCACCGCTTCAGAGGCGGAAATATTTTCAGATAGCGGGGACTCTGATTCCATCCCCAGACCCCATAGCCCTATGGTGGTAGAAGTCACCACCTCCCCTCATTCTCCACCCAGCGGTCCCGTCCCTTCTGCTACGTGGGTTCCTGCCACTTCATTTTCCCCCCAAGTACCCCAATTTTTACCCACTCCCCAAATTAATGTGGATGTCGGCAATTTTACCCCTTATGATTTTTTTCATTTATTTGTAGATGATAAAGTCCTGGAGTTAATTGTGCAGCAAACTAATTTGTATGCCACACAGTTTGCTGTACAAAAGCCCACGTCTATTTATGTAAGACGGTGGACCCCCACAAGTGTCCCTGAAATAAAAAAAAATTTGGGGCTTACCCTGGACATGGGCATTGTAAAAAAAAACCTCTGTCCGATCCTATTGGGCTGCGAGTACTGTCCACTCAACCCCTGTGTTTGCAGCAGTTATGTCCCGTAACCGCTATGAAGTCCTAATGCGGTTCATGCATTTTTCAGACAATTCCCAAGTCCCCCCCAGAACTGACCCAGCCTTCGACCGCCTAAATAAATTGAGACCCCTTATTTCCCTCCTTACAGATTTATTTTTGAAATTATATACCCCTGAGAAAAAATTATCAGTTGACGAGTCCCTTTTTAGTTTTAAAGGCCGCCTTTCCTTCCGTCAATATATTCCTTCCAAGCGTGCCAGATATGGGGTAAAGTTGTATAAGGTGTGCGAGAGCACAACCGGCTACACCTGTGGCCTGTCTATTTATGAGGGCAGAGACTACCAACTTAACCCCCCAGGCTGCCCTGAAAATATTGGCACATCGGGAAAAATTGTGTGGGATTTATTGGCACCATTCCTGCACAAAGGGTACCACGTGTACACCGATAATTTTTACACTAGTATACCCCTTTATAAATCCCTCCATGCTGCAAACACAGGGGCTTGTGGGACAGTCCGCAAAAATAGAGTTGGATACCCACAACCGCTGGTCTCCAAACGTTTGGAGAAAGGAACATCCTTCGCCCTTGCAAGTGACCAGCTGCTTGCCGTGAAGTGGAAGGACAGGAAGGATGTCTACATGCTGACCACCTTGCATGCAGACACCACAGTGGCAGTTAGGGAGAGGAGGGCTACGGCGGACAAGCACAAACCGGTCTGTGTGACAGACTACAATAAATTTATGGGAGGTGTAGACCTCTCGGACCAAGCGCTTCACCCCTACCTGGTGAAGCGAAAAAACAGGGCCTGGTATAAAAAGGTAGCAATCTACCTCATCCAGATTGCTACCTATAATAGTTTTATTTTATTCAAAAAGTCCCAGGGAAACCTTAACTTCCTCGAGTACCAGGAGAAGGTGATTGAGAGTCTCCTGTTTGAGTCCCCCGCACCTAGGCAAGCCTTCGAATCGGAGGACGTTCGAAGGCTTTTAGAACGCCATTTCCCTCACCCCGTCCCTGCCACTACCAGCAAAACGTATCCACAGAAAAGATGCCGGGTGTGTAGCAAACATGGAAGGAGGAGGGACACCCGGATTTACTGCTCCAGTTGCCCATCACAACCAGGGCTCTGTAATTACCCCTGCTTTGAAACGTACCATACGGTTGCAAATTATTAATTTTATTTAATACCAAAAAGAACAGGGGGGGGGGGGTCAGGAATTCAATTTATTCTCATTTTCTGTTTAGTTTGTGGGCTTTCCAGGGAGGGAGGGATCCCTTTGGGATGGTTCGTGAAGCTATTTTTATTTTTTTTCACCTTCTTAGCATTAATTTCTACAAAAAACTAGGGGGTCTAAATGCTCACTACACCCCTAGATGAATACCTTAGGGGGTCTAGTTTTCAAAATGGGGTCCATTGTGGGGGTTTTCTATTGTTTTGGCAGCTCAACGCCATTACAAGTGTGCAATGGGGCCTAAACCATTTTCAAGCAAATTTTGTGTTCTGAAAACAACTGGGTGTTCCTTTATGTTTGGGCCCTGCCGTTTGTCAAGACATAAGATTAGGGCCACAATGGGGGTATTTCTGAAGACAGGAGAAACAGGGTGATACATTTTGGAGTGTACATCTTCATTTTCATGTGCTCTGTAGAAAAAAATCTGTCTTTAAATTGACACTTTTGTGTAAAAAATGAAAATTACATTTTTTTTCACCTTCTTAGCATTAATTTCTACAAAAAACTAGTGGGTCAAAAAACTCATTACACCCATAGATAAATACGTTAAGGGGCCTAGTTTTTAAAATGGGTTCACTTTTGGGGGGTTTCTATTATTCTGACACTTATAAACCTCTGCAAACTTGGCTTGTTTCAGGAAAAAATATGTACTTCAAAAATTTTAACATTTATGTTAAAATGTAAAGTCTCCTAAATAAAAAAATAAAAAAAGTAAAAATTTTTGTGAGTGCAGCCAAAATAAAGTAAAGATGTGGAAATAAATTTCTGATAAAAAAATATTGAATAGTATTTATGTATGTATATGAAATATTGCAGTTGAAAATAGGAAAATGTGCAGTTTTTTACAAATTTTCATAAAATTTCACTTTTTTAATAAGGATACGCATATTTTATCGGTAGAATTTTACCACCTAAGTAAAGTACAATATGTGACGAGAAAACAATGTCAGAATTACTTTGATGTGCAAAACCGTTACAAAGTTATTCTAAGCTAAAATGACACATGTCAGATTTCCAAAATTTGGCTTGGTCATTAAGGCCCAAACAGGCTTGGTCACTAAGGGGTTAAAGTGGTTGTATCACAAAACATATTCTACATTTTTCAAACCAGCACCTGAATCTGAATACCTTTGCATGTAATTAAAAATTTTGTATAACCAGTGAGCTATTCAATAAAATTTATTTGAATAGCGCCACCTGGTGCTTATTCTATTCTTTATGTTTTGTCCTTCTCATTGAGCTGGTTGCACATGCTCAGTTTAAATATTCAGCTGCCACCAGCCATATGTTCTGTTAGAAGCTGTGGCTGTTACAGGAAGAGAGAACTGCAGCAGAAAGGAAACACCCCATGAGCTGAAGAGAATCTAGAAAATCAATAAGTGCAATGAATGTGGAGACCTCTGGATCCATGTGAGGTTCAGGGCTGTTTCTAGCTTTCTTAGAAAGGTATTGTCATGGCATAACCCCTTTAAGATATTAACCTTTCTAACTCTTTATACTGATTGTCCTCTTACCTACCACAGTCAAAGGGGGGGGGGGGGGGCACTAATAATTTTTACCACTTAATCATACTACTGAAAAAAACGAAATAAGTATATATAAATAAGATTACAAAATACAAGAGTATTGCAGTATGCAGGGATACCTGATGTTTCTTGATGTTAAATCCCCAAGCTGCATTCTTTTCTGCCTCTGCAGGCCCTGCTAGGCTGAAATACACAGGCCGCCAATGGCAGTGCTGCCCCTCTCCCTCCCAGCCAATAGCAGCTGAGGTGGGTGGGGGAAGATTCACTTGGCTGCCGACTGCCGAGGAGCCTGTAGTGAAGCAGGTGGGCGGCATGGGCAGTACTTTAAGTTTGGCAAAAGTGACAGATTGCAGCTGTACTAGCGTTTTAAAGGGGAATCAGCGGCAGACAGCGCGCGGGGGGGAGGGGCAAGGAATAACCTGGGGGGGGGGGGTTAATTGCCCCCCCTTGCCCCCTTGTAGCGACGCCTATGCATGACAATAGTCAAAAATCAGATTTACCCACAAAATTGTGGGCAGAATTTAGGTCTGGACCATTTGTTCTTAATGTAAATGGATATGATAGTCTGCAATGGCAGGAAGGATCTTGTCATGTGTTCTTTTCTTCTGAATGACTTTCAATAAAAAAAGTGCCTTATAGAGAACCTGCTATTCCTCCTGATATGTAATTTTTTTAGCAAATACTTGCATTCCGTCCCTGCCGATGTTCGTCCATCACTAGTCCTGAGTACAGCAGATAAGATCTTCAGCTGATTTTCTGTAGTAATGGAGTTCATAAGGAGACATGAAGTACAGAGAGGAGGTGGGGATGTGACTGATGAGCAGCAGCTGTTGTATACAGTCTCCATTACCACAGCCCCACATTACCACATACTGTCCTGTCTACTCGGTACATGTCTCATCATGAACTCCATTCTTACAGAGATTCAGCTGAAGATCTTATCATCTGTATTCAGAATCATAATCCCTGACAAGTAGAGCAGAGAGGAAGATGAGGCAGCTCTTTAGCTCAGTGTTATAAAGTAACTTGTCCTGCTATGTGATTATTACAGGTTTTGTGTGTACTAATAGGCAGCCATTTTATTTTCCTAATGGCTGCTCCCCAGACAAAATAAGCCATAATAATTTATGAAAGGAATTTGTGAATATATTTATAATAAATTCATATTTTATTATTTTAATTTTCTTAATTCGTGAAGAACTCCTTTCAGCTGGCCATACACGTTAGACAGCTGCTGTTAAATGCTTCTTTGGTCAACAGATATTCCTCCAAACCCCGTCATACACATGCAAGCTCAGCCCGGTAAGCATGCATGCATTCAAGCTCGATCCTTCTTTCTTTGACATCTGCTCCCAGGGAGAGTTTATACACCCCTATCCCCATTACAAGGTCTGCGGGTTTGGCTGATGTTAATCTAATGTGTATGGCCAGTTTAAGGAACAGGATACTAATTTAAACTTCTTGAGAGAATGTGTTTTATTGCAACACACAGCGACCATGATGGAAAGAAAGCTGCTAGAATAAGTTGCCCTTCACAGATACAGCTCTTGGCATGCACTACTTAAAGGGCTTCTGCCAGCTGTTTAACCCTTTAGATGCCATGGTCAGTAGACTCTGCGGCATCAGTGGGGTTGACAGAGAGATGGAGCTCCCTCTCTCCCCCATCAGGCACCCATGCTGTGATTGCAGTATCCTGATGGTTGCTATGGCAAGTGGAGGCTTTACAAAAGCCCACAGGCTTGCGATATAATGAAGCCTGCCAGGAAGGGTCCTGATCAAGCTTAGGGCTCATGCAGACAAACATATTTTTTGTCCTTATCCTTTAAAAATATTTTTGCGGCCCATATGTGGAACCATTCACTTCAATAGGGCTGCAAAAAACACGGAAATGACTCTGTGTGCGTTCTGAGTCTGCAAAAAAATAAAACATGTCCTATTATTGTCCACATTACGGACAAGTATAGGACCGTTCTATCATGGGCCGGCCATTACGTTCAACAAAATGCAGAACGCACATGTCCAGTACAGAGATCTCTCCCATCATCTGTTTATCCCCAGGACTGTGACGAGGGGACATCCTCTGCATCTGGAGGAAAGAAGGTTTGTACACAAACATAGAAGAGGATTCTTTACGGTAAGAGCAGTGAGACTATGGAGCTCTCTGCCTGAGGAGGTGGTGATGGTGAATTCACTAAAAGAATTCAAGAGGGGCCTGGATGAGGACATGGGTTGTTAGATGGCCGCTAGCACATCCGCAATACCCAGTCCCCATAGCTCTGTGTGCTTTTATTGTGTAAAAAAAACGATTTGATACATATGCAAATTAACCTGACTCATCTCAGGGACAGGACTCATCTCAGGTTAATTTGCATATGTATCAAATCGGTTTTTTGACACAATAAAAGCACACAGAGCTATGGGGACTGGGTATTGTGGATGTGCTAGGGGCCATCTAGCAACCCATGTCCTCAGCTCTATACCCAAAATCCTGATGACAGGTTCCCTTTAATCCTTGCTGTGTTATAGGGAAAAATGCATTAAAATGAAAAATCTGCACAAAAATGAAAATTTTAAATTTCACCTCTTTGTTTCTTTAATTCTTGTGGAACACCTAAAGGGTTAATAAAGTTTGTAAAATCAGTTTTAATTAATTTGAGGGGTGTAGTTTCTAATATTGCATTATTTATAGGATTGTATTTTGTAAGGCTCTCAAAGTGACTGAATTGGTCCTTAAAAAGTCGATTTTGAAAATGTATGGGAAATTTGAAAGTTGGTTCTAAAATTCTAATCCTTTTAACGTCCTAAAAAAATAAAATGACATTTACATAATGATGTCAACATAATAAATAAATATTGTGTCAAAATAATTGCCCCAAAAAAGTGTAATATTAAATTATCATAAAAATCATATGTACCCAAAAATGGTACGCATAAAAATATCAGCTCTTGCTGAAAAAAAAAAATAGCCCCTGCACAAGACGATCAGCAGAAAAGAAAAAGAAATGTACTTTCAGAAAATGAAGACATAAAAACAAAGTTTGTAAAATCAGTTTTAAATAATTTGTTGGGAGTAGGTTCTAAAACTGACTTCATAACTGCATTAGTACATAAAATAGTGGGTTTGGAAATGTTATTAAAAAATTTAAAAATTGCTTCTAAAATTCAAAACTTTCTCACGTCCTAAAAAATAAAATGAAATTTACAAAATGATGCCAACATAAAGTAGACATATGGCGAATGTTAATTAAAAACTATTATATGAGGTATCACTATCTTTTAATGTATAGAAATTCAAATTTAAAAAAATTGAAATTTTCCCCCCAGAATTTGGGGTCTTTTATAAAATAAAGATAAAACATGACTCAAATTTACCATTAACATGAAGTACAATGTGTAATGAGGAAAAAAAAAAAAAAACTATCTCAGAATCACTTGGATAAGTAAAGGCATTCCAAAGTTATCATTACATAAATTGACATATGTCAGATTTGCAAAATAAAGCTTGATCACAAAAGTAAAAATGGCTTTTTTATGAAGCGGTTAAAGAATTTGGGTGATGTTAGTTTTAATTTTCCATGTCATCATCTACATTATCTATATATATTATTTTAAATCCTAAAAGCCTGCACTTTTCACACTGTCTACTTAGTTTAAAAGGGTTTTTCCATCACAGACAATTGTCTGATGGGTGCGCGTCCCATCTCTGGGGAAAGTACTGGAGGGCGCACTGCGTAGACGCTATCCATTCATTTCTATGGGGCCACCGAAAATAGCCGAGTGCTAGCTCAGCAATTCCCATATAAATAATTGGGAGAGGGGGCCACGCATGTGCGGTGTGCTCCTATTCGCTTGTATGGGAGCAGCGCTTGGTGGTGGCTGGAATAGCCACAACTCTCCCCACTCCGTTCTCATTGTAGGTTCGGGTCCCAGAGGTAGGATCCGCACCTACCAGACAATGGGGGCATATCCTAGCGATATGCCCCTATTGTATGTGATAGGAATACCCCTTTAATAATAGATGCCAATTCTTGGTCTATACAGATGTCTTTTCAACAGTCATATCATTGTCATCACAGGTAAGATTACAATGACAGATATGAAATATACAAATATTGGCATATCTAGAAAATTTTCCCATGGGAGTCAATGAGGTCCCCTCCAGATTATTGTGTCTATAGGCCCCATACATATTACTCTGGGAACAGCGGGTTCGGCTGACAGTCTGTGTGGGGAGCTCCCGACTCTTCCTCGACAGGTGATGTTGGGGGAGAGAAGGATTGGCCAAAATTAATATTTTTGCCCAATCCTTTTGTTCTCCTTGGAGATAAGCCACCATCAGAATTGTCTGACAGTGTTTTTTTTCCACTCTCCCCATTAAATACAAATGCATGTTCGGCTGAGCTGAATATACAGGTCCTTCTCAAAAAATTAGCATATTGTGATAAAGTTCATTATTTTCTGTAATGTACTGATAAACATTAGACTTTCATATATTTTAGATTCATTACACACCAACTAAAGTAGTTCAAGCCTTTTATTGTTTTAATATTGATGATTTTGGCATACAGATCATGAAAACCCAAAATTCCTATCTCAAAAAATTAGCATATCATGAAAAGGTTCTCTAAACGAGCTATTAACCTAATCATCTCAATCAACTAATTAACTCTAAACACCTGCAAAAGATTCCTGAGGCTTTTAAAAACTCCCAGCCTGGTTCATTACTCAAAACCGCAATCATGGGTAAGACTGCCGACCTGACTGCTGTCCAGAAGGCCATCATTGACACCCTCAAGCAAGAGGGTAAGACACAGAAAGAAATTTCTGAACGAATAGGCTGTTCCCAGAGTGCTGTATCAAGGCACCTCAGTGGGAAGTCTGTGGGAAGGAAAAAGTGTGGCAGAAAACGCTGCACAACGAGAAGAGGTGACCGGACCCTGAGGAAGATTGTGGAGAAGGACCGATTCCAGACCTTGGGGGACCTGCGGAAGCAGTGGACTGAGTCTGGAGTAGAAACATCCAGAGCCACCGTGTACAGGCGTGTGCAGGAAATGGGCTACAGGTGCCGCATTCCCCAGGTCAAGCCACTTTTGAACCAGAAACAGCGGCAGAAGCGCCTGACCTGGGCTACAGAGAAGCAGCACTGGACTGTTGCATGTCATTCGGAAATCAAGGTGCCAGAGTCTGGAGGAAGACTTGGGAGAGGGAAATGCCAAAATGCCTGAAGTCCAGTGTCAAGTACCTACAGTCAGTGATGGTCTGGGGTGCCATGTCAGCTGCTGGTGTTGGTTCACTGTGTTTTATCAAGGGCAGGGTCAATGCAGCCAGCTATCAGGAGATTTTGGAGCACTTCATGCTTCCATCTGCTGAAAAGCTTTATGGAGATGAAGATGTCATTTTTCAGCACGACCTGGCACCTGCTCACAGCGCCAAAACCACTGGTAAATGGTTTACTGACCATGGTATTACTGTGCTCAATTGGCCTGCCAACTCTCCTGACCTGAACCCCACAGAGAATCTGTGGGATATTGGGAAGAGAAAGTTGAGAGACGCAAGACCCAACACTCTGGATGAGCTTAAGGCCGCTATCGAAGCATCCTGGGCCTCCATAACACCTCAGCAGTGCCCCAGGCTGATTGCCTCCATGCCACGCCGCATTGAAGCAGTCATTTCTGCAAAAGGATTCCCGACCAAGTATTGAGTGCATAACTGAACATAATTATTTGAAGGTTGACTTTTTTTGTATTAAAAACACTTTTCTTTTATTGGTCGGATGAAATATGCTAATTTTTTTAGATAGGAATTTTGGGTTTTCATGAGCTGTATGCCCAATCATCAATATTAAAACAATAAAAGGCTTGAACTATTTCAGTTGGTGTGTAATGAATCTAAAATATATGAAAGTCTAATGTTGATCAGTACATTACAGAAAATAATGAACTTTATCACAATATGCTAATTTTTTTAGAAGGACCTGTATGTGTGTGTGGAAGCCTGGAGAGAGTTGGGAGAGATATCTGTCAGGCGAATGATTGTTCAGCTGACAGCAATGCAATGTGTATGGCCGCCCCATGGCTCATAATGGCTGCTGTAAAGCAAGATGTCTGCTCCCATGATTAGTAGCCAATCAGCAGCAGGCTGTGCTAAATGCGGATTGGTCAGCCCAGTGCCCAGTAGACAGAGGGGAGCACTGTCATAGGCTGGGGACGGGTGCAGACTGTGACTGTTGGCAGGGACATGTAAGAGAGAAGTGGGGCCAGCCTGACCCAAGCACAGGAGAAGCAGGGGCTACCTGAGCCCCATATAGGGACTCCAGTTAGAAGAAGGGAAGGTGACACCCAATGTATTAGTATTAATTTGGGGGCAGAGCCTTCTATCCAGGTCCAGTGCCCCCATGGGCTTCATAGCAACTGCGTGGTCTGCCTCTATTGGAGGTACGTCACTGATATCAACTCCTACATTTCTGTAGGATTGGGATTCTAATGTGTATGTACATGTGTGTACATGAATCATGGAAAATGCTCGATGCTATGCTAACAACTAAAGACAACTACATTTTTTTTTGATTAAAATAATTTTTCTTTTAGACTGAGAATAGAGATAAGCGAATCAAAGATGACAAAATTTGATTCGCACCGAATCCGAATTTCCTCACGCTTCGTGGTAACGAATCGCATCGCTAAAATGGCTGCTGCACATGTTAGGACATGGAGCAAGGAACTCTGGGAATAAGGGATCACCCAAAATGCCATGCATTCAGCCAATCAGCAGCCACCAAGCCCTGTGATGTCACAGCCCTATAAATAGCCTCAGCCATCTTGGATTCAGACATTTTCCAGTGTACTTAGTGCAGGGAGAGATGTCAGCAGGCGCTAGGGACAGTGGTAGAAAAGACTTTAGAAACTTTTATTTTGCTGTATAGAAGTTCAGGGAAACGATAGGGAGGAATCATTCCACAGTATTGAAGCAGAACAGGGTTCAGTAAGGGAGGTTACAACCTGGGTAATAGGAACAATCCTATTACACCTTGCTGCACTGACTGGGGATCCAAATTGCCATTATACTGCTCTGTAATTCCAGCAAACCATTCTTGTTATTGCGGTGCAAGTGATGTTTGATACAGCCATTAACAGAGTTTATTGCAAGAAAATATTTCTACGTCTTATTTGCCCTTTTGCGGTACAGTTATATGTTCTAAAGCATTTTCTGGCTTTTATTAGTGGAAAAAAAATGGCTTATTAGCTGTTGTGTGGTGAAGTGAGAAAATTACAGCCCTTTTTAGAGTGTATTAGTGGCAAAAAAACATACATTTGCAGTTTAGCGGTGCAGTTATATGTTCTGAAGCCCATTTTTGCGTGTATTAGTGGCGCAAAAAAAGTATTTGCCATTGTGTGGAGAAGTGAGAAAATTACAGCCCTTTTTGGCATGTATTAATGGCACAAAAAAAATATTTGCCCTTGTGTGGTGAAGTGAGAAAATGACCTCCCTTTTTGGCGTGTGTAACGGATCTCCTGGCACCCCAACCGGGTACCTCCGTCGATGGATGCTCCTAGCGCTTCCCGAGGACTCCAAGCACTCTACTCAACATCGTAAGCACTGCAGACCCCACGAACCGCCAAAGCTTGGTTGAGGTCTCGCCGTCTCCTTCCCACCCTGGACCTACGACAAAATGAGTATTTTGACCACATCATCCTCTTTATGCATGTTGTCTTACTCCAAGCTGTATAGGCTCGAAAGCCTACTACCAATTAAGCATATTAGGTGATGTGCATCTCTGTAATGAGAAGGGGTGTGGTCTAATGACATCAACACCCTATATCAGGTGTGCATAATTACTAGGCAACTTCCTTTCCTTTGACAAAATGGGTCAAAAGAAGGACTTGACAGGCTCAGAAAAGTCAAAAATAGTGAGATATCTTGCAGAGGGATGCAGCACTCTTAAAATTGCAAAGCTTCTGAAGCGTGATCATCGAACAATCATTTCAAATAGTCAACAGGGTCGCAAGAAGCGTGTGGAAAAACCAAGGCGCAAAATAACTGCCCATGAACTGAGAAAAGTCAAGCGTGCAGCTGCCAAGATGCCACTTGCCACCAGTTTGGCCATATTTCAGAGCTGCAACATCACTGGAGTGCCCAAAAGCACAAGGTGTGCAATACTCAGAGACATGGCCAAGGTAAGAAAGGCTGAAAGACGACCACCACTGAACAAGACACACAAGCTGAAACGTCAAGACTGGGCCAAGAAATATCTCAACCTTCTAAGGTTTTATGGACTGATGAAATGAGAGTGAGTCTTGATGGGACAGATGGATGGGCCCGTGGCTGGATTGGTAAAGGGCAGAGAGCTCCAGTCCGACTCAGACGCCAGCAAGGTGGAGGTGGAGTACTGGTTTGGGCTGGTATCATCAAAGATGAGCTTGTGGGGCCTTTTCGCGTTGAGGATGGAGTCAAGCTCAACTCCCAGTCCTACTGCCAGTTTCTGGAAGACACCTTCTTCAAGCAGTGGTACAGGAAGAAGTCTGCATCCTTCAAGAAAAACATGATTTTCATGCAGGACAATGCTCCATCACACGCGTCCAAGTACTCCACAGCGTGGCTGGCAAGAAAGGGTATAAAATAAGAAAATCTAATGACATGGCCTCCTTGTTCACCTGATCTGAACCCCATTGAGAACCTGTGGTCCATCATCAAATGTGAGATTTACAAGGAGGGAAAACAGTACACCTCTCTGAACAGTGTCTGGGAGGCTGTGGTTGCTGCTGCACGCAATGTTGATGGTGAACAGATCAAAACACTGACAGAATCCATGGATGGCAGGCTTTTGAGTGTCCTTGCAAAGAAAGGTGGCTATATTGGTCACTGATTTGTTTTTGTTTTGTTTTTGAATGTCAGAAATGTATATTTGTGAATGTTGAGATGTTATATTGGTTTCACTGGTAAAAATAAATAATTGAAATGGGTATATATTTGTTTTTTGTTAAGTTGCCTAATAATTATGCACAGTAATAGTCACCTGCACACACAGATATCCCCCTAAAATAGCTAAAACTAAAAACAAACTAAAAACTACTTCCAAAAATATTCAGCTTTGATATTAATGAGTTTTTTGGGTTCATTGAGAACATGGTTGTTGTTCAATAATAAAATTAATCCTCAAAAATACAACTTGCCTAATAATTCTGCACTCCCTGTACATTTGACTGGATATTTACAATTGGTCACTAGGACCAGTGATTGTCTCTGGGTTGACACGTGTTATTTTCTTTAGTAAGTAAAAATTAACGCATGCGCATATCAGCAGGAATCATCCTCCGGATTTATATGTATTTGATCATGCACTGTGAAGGCACGGCATCTGATTAATTATCCACTGGCGAGGTAAACATGCGCACACGCAGTAGGAGGAGACGTTTTCATACTCTAATAGTTCTGAAGGAAGGCAAAGGTTCCACGCGTGCGCAGCAAGAGGCGATTCAACTTACTTCTATCACTGGGCGCAGGCGCAGAACAGTGGTGAGTCTCCCCCAGATACTAAGTGCCTAGACATGCGCAATGACAGCTACGGCGCCTATGAGGTGACAAAGTCCCGGCGCATGCATATAAGGAGATGGCATAAGTTTGCTCTATTACCCTAAGCAGGCGCAGAATGGTAGGGAGCCCGCATCGGATATGTATAAGTGTCCAGACATGCGCACTGAGGGTATAACACTTGGCCAGCATCTGACTAGCAAGGCCTTTATACGCATGCGCTGTGGGCAGCGATGGTCCCTAAATTAACAGTGCATGCATGTGCAGATGAGCCGTAGGATCGCAATGCATATACAAGTGCCCAGACATGCGCATTAAGTAGCTAATAGTCCTGATCTGCACTAAGATCGAATGCAAGCGCAATAGCACCGCTAATGCGCATTGGACAATAGAGTAGTGGGAGGAACCACTAGATTCGTGTATCCTAAGAAGTGGACACAGATAGGCCAAATGACTAACCCAGTAATTAAAGAGATACACATTAGCCGGTGCAATCGTGACGTTTGCAGGGAAGTTTTAAAAGCCTGGTCCCGCCCCCTTCACAGTTCACTGCCCAAACCCCTGAGGACGGCAAGTGTTTGGCAAAACATTTCGGGGGGCAGAGAGTGATCTATGTATACATTTTAGCCAGCGAGTGTACTGCTAAAGCACATACATATGAGCGAACAGTGAGCGCTAGGAGGGCTTTCACTAATCCGAGGGGAGCATACTGTGATACTAACAGTGTGCACCAAACAGAGCACGGTGGACTCCGTGTAGAAATAGAGGAGTGAGCCAGGCAGTCCTAAGTGAAGTGTAGTCCGAGGTAGCCTCACAGCTTAATTCAGACTATCAACAGCGGTAGTGCAGACACGGCTGATAGTTTTAATTGTGTTAGTTCTAGTTAGTAAATTTTAATGACAAGAAATAAATGCTAATTTTTAGTTACTAAAGAATATAACACGTGTCAACCCAGAGACAATCACTGGTCCTAGTGACTCAGTGCAGAGTTAACCCTTTTTGTGTTGCTGAATCCACACCATGCCTTTTTAATGGGCAAAAGGAAATATGTGGCATATAAATTACACACATAAATCAGGGTTCATAGTTCCTTGTAACCCCAAAAGGTCTGAGGGGGTCTCCATAGTTCTCGGTCCATAGTCTGTAGGAAGGAGGCTGGCCCTCAGGCTCCTCCAGTAGCCCCAGTGACGGTTCAGTCCGTCACAGCGTGTATTAGTGGCAGTATCTTTGCCTTTCAGCGGTGCAGTTATACGTTCTAAAGCCTTTTGTGGCGTGTATAAGTGGAAAAAAATAAGGGTTTATTTGCCGTTCAGCGGTGCAGTTATATGTTCTAAAGCCCTTTATGGCGTGTATTAGTGGGAAAAAAAGGGCTTATTACCCGTTGTGTGGTGAAGTGAGAAAATTACAGACTTTTCTGGGGTGTTTTAATTTCCTTTTTATTTATTTATTTGATCTAACAGTATGTCAGACAGAGAAGTGTCGGGCCCTGCACAGGGGAGTGGCAGAGGCCTAAATGTTTCTGGCACAGGTCACAGCAAAATAAGGGGGCGTGGCAGCAGGAGTCGCAGGGAGAGGCCTGAGCTCCCAGTGTCATCTAGCGGTCGTGTCTTGACAGCAACTCAGCGGTTCTTGAATGGTTGACTCGGTCATACACTTCGTCCCAAGTGACATCAGATACCCCCAGCCAAGAGTCGGTGAGTCCGTCAGACAAAACCCTTAGTTGGCATGGCCCGGGAGCAGGCCCTGTGCCCTCACCTGTCCTCAACTTGCCTATTTAATGCTGTGGGCTCAGCTCTACTATACAGCTAGGACGAGCTACTAGAGGACAGTCAGCAGCTACTGGCCAGCCAAGATGTGGAGGAGACAACAGGAAAGTTGTGATGAGGAGAGTGGCATGGGAGCTGGTGTTGCGAGCGGTCAAGCTCCTGACCCAGAGACCGTTGAGGAAGACATCAGTGACGTGCAGACAGTACTCGATGATAATGATGTAGCTGATCGCACTTGGAAGCCGGGTGAATTAGGGGCTTCATCATCATCGAGAGAAGATTGTGGCAGCTTGCCCGTGAGGCAGCGGCGGAGCCACCAAGCCTGGTCGGGAGTCAGCAGGGTGGCAGCAGTGGGAGGCTGGGAGCCAAAGGTGCCCTGGGTAGACCACCTGCTTCGCAGGAGCCTACCTGCCTGGAAAATAGTGGTGTAGGGGATCACTGAAGCAGCGGCGGTAGCAGTCAGTCAGTGCGGAGTGTTGGGGGTAAAATCACCTACTCAGCGGTTTGGCAGTTTTTTGTTAGGCTGCCGGAGGAGGTGAACATGGCCATTTGTAGAATCTGGGGGCAGAAGGTGAAGCGTAGCCAAGGTGTCAATGTTGGCACCATGACCCTCTGTCAACATATGCAGCGTCACCATAAAGTGGCCTGGGAAAACCGTGGCTCTGATGTGTTGGTCCAGCCTGCCACAACAACTGCTGCATTATCCAGTGGCATGCACCCGATTTCAGGCAGTCAAGGCTCCACCACCTCAGCTGAAGGGAGCTTTCTGTCCTTCTCATTATCTGCTAGTCCTGATGCTCCTGCTCCTCCTCAGTCAATACGTCAGCAATCGATCACCGAAGCGATTGCCAAGAGACAACAGTATGCATGCACTCATCCAACTGCGCAGAAGCTGAATGTGCTCCTGGCCAAGTTGCTGGTGCTGCAGTCCCTCCCTTTCTAAGTGGTGGGCTCTGCACCTTTCAGAGGACTGATGGCTTGTGTCGAGCCGAGGTGGAGAGGCCCAAACTGTCATTTCTTTACCAACAAGGCAGTACCAGCCCTGCACACGTATGTAGAACAGAAGGTGGGCTAGTCCTTGAGCCCGTCGGTGTCTGCCAAAGTGCACGGCAGCGCCAATGTGTGGAGCTGTAACTATGGTCAGGGACAATACATATCCTTTATGGCCCACTGGGTGAATGTGGTTCCTGCACAGCTACACCAGCAACTTGGCCAGTTGACGCCGCTTCCGCCTCCACGTTCTCACGCTGTTGGCCCTGCGACAATGTCTGCCTCTGCTTCCTCATTCTCCACTGTGTCCTTAGCCTCCACTGCAGGGACAATTCACAGTGCCCCTCAAGCATACCACATGTGCAAGGCACGGCGGTGTCACGCTGTTCTGCACCTCGTATGCCTGGGCGAACGGAGTCACATAGGGGAGGAACCGCTCCATGTCCTTCATCAAGAAATCGAATCCTGGCTTTCTCCGCAACAACTCAAAATTGGAATTATGGTGACTGACAACAGGAAGAACATGGTGTTGGCGCTGAGTTAGGGAGGGCTGAGCAATGAGCCCTGCATGGCACACATGTTCAATCTGGTTGTCAAGCAGTTCCTGAAGTCTTCCACCCATGTGCAAGACATCCTAAAAATGGCCAGGAAACTTTGCATGCACTTCAGCCACTCATACACTGCAAAGCACACCCTCCTTGAGCTGCAGCGGCAGAACGGCATCCCCCCACATAGGCTGATATGCAACATTTTCCCCTGTTGGAATTTCACACTCCATATGTCAGACCGACTATACGAACAGAGAAAGGCCATAAACGATTTCTTGATAATCCAAGCGGATAGGAGTACTCCCCTGTGTAACTTCGTTGTCAGCCAGTGGCAGTTAATGCATGACACCTAACGTTTGCTCAGGCTCTTTGAGGAAGCCACATTATTTGTCAGTCGCCAGGACTATGGTACGAACAACGTCATTCCACTGCTTCATGCCTGGAACAGATGCTGGTAAATTTGGCTGGTCTGGGGACTGGAGAAGTGGCGACTAAATCTTATGGTCACATGAGCCCTGTTGGGGCTGAACTGGAGGAGTAGGAGGAGGAGGAGGAGGACATTGGAGCACAAGCAATGTGTAGCTAAATGAATGTTTTTTCTAGTTTTGGCCCCGTGACTCCCCAAATAAGTGAAGTGTGCAGTGATTCTAAGAGCAACGCCTGTCACCTGTCACTACTACAGCAGATTCCCTATGTGTGTTACTGCAAGGCACAGTGTTCTACACCACTATAAAGGCTCTCTGCAGCCAGGAAATAGCTGTTTTTTTTACGCAATTCGCCAAGAATAAATTTAGATCGATTTGAATTTTTTCAAAAAATTCGGCGAACTGGCCAAATCGAATTTTTTAGAAATTCGCTCATCTCATCTCACTGAGAACTATGGATGATATTGTGTTAATACCTCGTCTTTCCAAACATTATATATGTCTGACAAAAAAAAAAGGGCTGTGTGTGGTGAAAATATGGATGTATAGACTAAAGGTAATTGAAGCCCTATATAGCAGTGATGTGGTTAAAGGATTTGACTCAAAGGAAGGAGATGAAAACAGTATCCAAATCCTGGACTAATCTGAACACGGGATAATGTCTGCTTCCTAGCCTTGCATGACTTCTGATTTCTCTCAAGTTTGCAGCGCACAATTTCATTTGGCAGCTGCCTGGGCGCACAGATCTTGATATATATGTTTAATGCAGAACATGACTGCACAAATTCCACTTCTTCCCTTTTAGCAGATGCCTTTTATTCTTAACATTTCTCATGCAAGCAGATATACGATCTAGGCAAAGCAGCTATTATAATCATCATATTCTTCCTGGTCCAAACAAAACCAATTATAAAATACAACAAGCTCTTTTCTTCTTGCAATTTCCAGAATTTAGCATTAACCTTTGGATTTCTATTTATCTATAAACCATGCCCACTTTCATTCATTTGGTTAGGATGAGTATTCTAGGTTTTCTTTTATCTTTCATTAATACTTTGCACATTTTTAGTCTACAGACTCTACAAGGGTGTACACTAAGTATTTTAGTTCACACAGCCAGGGGCATACATAGAAGTCACTGTGCCCCATAGCAAGAATCTAAATTGGGCCCCCATGCCCCATTCATAGCCCCTTCCACTAGCCGTTTCTGGACAGCAGTGTACTGATATGTGGGGTATGAGGTATAAATTACAGCTTGTACCTCACATATCAGTACACTGCTGTATATATTATATACCTGTACCATTGTATCTAATATAGCTCGTACCTCAGATACAGGTGAAACTCAAAAAATTTGAATATCGTGCAAAAGTCCATTTATTTCAATAATGCAAATTAAAAGGAATTGCATTAATGCAGCTTAAAATTTGAATTTTGTGAAAAGGTTCAATATTCTAGGCTCAAAGTGTCACACTCTAGTCAGCTAATTAATCCATACCCCCTGAGCAAAGGGTACCTCAAAATTGAGACTTTGGGGTTTAATAAGCTGTAAGCCATAATCATCCAAATGATAACAAATAAAGGCTTGAAGTATCTCGCTTTGCATGTAATGAGTCTATCTCATATATAGTTTCACCTTTTAAGTTGCATTACTGAAATAAATGAACTTTGCACGAAATTCTAATTTTTCGAGTTTCACCTGTATCATTAAACTGCTGGGAATAATACATACCTGTGTTCACTGCATCTATTATACTGTATAATAGATGCAGTATATATATATAAATATATATATATATGTATATATTTATATATAGTGGGGATTCGCTCTGGTAG
This sequence comes from Bufo gargarizans, assembly GCF_014858855.1. Classification (NCBI taxonomy): domain Eukaryota; kingdom Metazoa; phylum Chordata; class Amphibia; order Anura; family Bufonidae; genus Bufo; species Bufo gargarizans. The sequence continues at coordinate 114,227,768 of NC_058083.1, forward strand.
ACAGGATAAGCGGACGCAGTATAGGGGCACCAACCAGTTCTTAAATCAAACAGTTCAATGTTTATTCACACTCTTGGCAAGTTCATTAAAAAAACAGTCACATTCAACACAAAAAAGTCACCTTTTGGTTTTGGTGCTAGTTTACAACCAGCTGGCAGTTCTGCCTCAAAGAGTCCATGAACAGACTTTAGGCGGCCTGTTTCCCCCTCACACTGGTCTCAGACCTCCAAGCCCAGCACAAGCCTCAGATTCCAATACAGAGATCCTTTCTGCTGAACCCAGCTGTCTTTTAAAGGCAGCTAGGTGTTGTGAAAACCCGGACCGGCACATGAGTCCAGTCCGCCATACAACTCTCTTTACTGTGTCACAATATATATATATATATATATATATATATATATATATATATAGTATATAGAGCAGTGTACTGATGTGAGAAGTACAAGGTATATTAGATGCAGTGTGTACCGATATATGTGGTCATTTATACATTATGGTTATTGTGTGAGGTACATGAGGTAGTGGTGGTTGTAACTGTCTGCAGTACTAAATATATGAGTGAGATATGAGTAAAAAAGGTGAATGGGGGCAAATGAAGAGAAAGCATATTCCATGCTGTGGGTTAAAGGACCTGTGATGATGTCATCACAGGCCCTGGCAGATGCTTCTATCTAACCAGGAAACTACACCATGCTCTGTTCAGTTCCCTTACTAAATGTACAGGATTTGTGATGCTGAAGATGATGTCATCACAGGTCCTGGCAGACACTACTATCTAACCTAGGAACTACACCATTCTTTGTGCAGTTCCTTTACTAGATGTACAGGACCTGTGATGACATCATCACAGGCCCTTTAGCTTTCTCCATTGATGGTAGGGATACTATACTGATGCTGGATGTAATGAGTGCAATTAGGGGACAGGGCCTAAGCTCCACTGCGGGCCCCATGGCAGCTGCGTGGTCTGCCTCTATTGGAGTTACACAGGGGTCGAGTGGAGGGGGAACGCGTGGGAACGGCGTTCCTGCACTTTTTTCATGGCAGGAACGCCGTTCCCTTTCAAGCCTCAAGCCAGGAGAACGCGGCTGAAATCAGGGGGTGAAGCGCACTGTGCAGGGCAGGCTAAGCGGCTTCACAGCTGTCTGTGCGGTGCTGCTGCTGTCTGTGACTCCTCTCATGGCGCCCCGCCCCCTACTGACATCATCTCCTTCACTTCTTCTGTCGGCCTAATACGCTGCGAGTATGTTCAGTCACTTCGCAGCTGACACATAGGAGATCATTTAGAATGTCTTTAAGAAAAGTTTGTCCCTGGGATTCGAACTCACGACCTCTACACATCAGAGGCAAGGCATTTACCCTCACAGCCATGAATGCTGTCTAGGTAGTTGCTTAAAAAAAAAATATAAGACTTCTACTTATACCTAGTGTACTGATACCTAGTGTACAACCATACACATGACAGCTGCCCACTGTGTATGGATGTAGCAGAGCTGGGTGTGTTGGGGCAGCTGTCATGTGTATGGTTGTACACTAGGTATCAGTACACTAGGTATCAGTACACTAGGTATAAGTAGAAGTCTTATTTTTTTTTTTTAAGCAACTACCTAGACAGCTTTTATGGCTGTGGGGGTAAATGCCTTGCCTCTGATGTGTAGAGGTCATGAGTTCAAATCCCAGGACAAACTTTTCTAAAAGTGTTTTTTTTTTTTAAGACTCCTACTGATACCTAGTGTACAACCATACACATGACAGCTGCCCCAACACACCCAGCTCTGCTACATCCATACACAGTGGGCAAAGTTACCTACAGTAGAAGTCTTATATATATTTTTTTTAAGTTATTAGCTAGACAGCTTTCATAGCTGTGAGGGCATATGCCTTGCCTCTAATGTGTAGGGGTCATGAGTTCGAATCCCATGACAAACTTTTCTCAAAGTGTTTTTTATTTTATTTTAAATACCGGACTGTTACTTTACTGCCACGGGGGAGGCGGGCTATTGGCGCCATGATACTGGCACATGAAGGGGGTAGGAGAGAGGAACTTGATACTGGCACATTAGGGGACAGGGGGAGAGGATGGCACTATGATATTGTGTCTTGATCACAATGTGTACATTTGGCTCAGTCCGCAGCTACACAAATTACAGCGTGCTAGATTTTCTGTGCTTTTTTTTTTTTTTTGGAGGGGGGGGGGGGGTTGCAGTGGATCTTGGGTGAGTTCCCACACTTTTTTTCCCAGGACTTGACCCCTGGAGTTACACCACTGTGCACAGGTGCAAGTTTTCATGCTTTCTGATTTGAATACTATGTATTATAGATAAGACAGAGTTAATTGCAGGTCTGCCCCCACCATTTTCACCAAATTTCAAATTTGGAAAAAATATAAGCAGTGGCATAACTAGGACTGACGGTGTCCCACAGCAAATTTTTGATCAGGCCCCCCCCAGCCCTCTTCACGTGCTGCGGCTAGTCAAGATAGCTCTTTCAGGCCAGGCAGCCGCTCTGTCAGTTTCTTACATGTATATACTGTATGATGGGTTACTGTATATAATGTCACTGTAAATATTTTTACTGTATAAAACCGTTGAGATGGACCTAACAATAAAATCAGTCCTTCAAGTTTGGTCCCCGTAACAGACGCTTCCGCATCTTCCACTATAGCTACACCCCTGGGTGCAAGTACATACAAGTGATGTACACAGAATGCATAATGTTTTTGGATGTCAGCCCCACCTTTGAATACTTTGGTAACCCTTTCTGGTCATACCGTATAGATATTTTTCTTTAAAAAGAAAAGGCAATCACAAATAAATTTTCAATCAGTTACACTTTACTGAACACTAGAGATGAGGGAATCCCTCAAAATTTGATTTGAGTTCAATTCAGCTGAATCAGTCGACCAATTCAATTCAGGACCGAATGGCTTCTACTCAAATCTCAAGTGCTCCAATTGGCCTAAAAAATTGTATATGACACTTTGAGGTCTCATGATTTTCTCTCTTGTCTCTGACTTTATTTTTTTAATTAATTTCTCTCAATCACCAAAATGATCAATGTGATGAACGTTTGTCTAACTTTGCATGAACAATTGGTTGACTTATTTTCTGCTCTTTGTCAGTAAGGCACACCAATTTCCTGCTAAACAGTATCTCATTGTTGGGCAGGGCACAAAAAGCATCTATTTTGTATTGACTGTATTGCTAAGCTTTTATGGCACTATTTTGCCACAAATTAAGTCAGAATTAATAAATCTCCTCCAATATTATTTTTGGTTTTAACACCCAACTGAGGTACAAAATTTTGGCTGTTTCAGTACACACAAGGTGGTGCAATTTCTTCACAATAAAGAATGAACAAATGGAACACTAAATAAATAAGGTATCTTTACTCCTAAGGTCCATAGTCATCTCATAAAGACCATACTTAAGACTATAAAACTTCAAACAGTCTCACACTTAAATTTCAATCTCCGACATGCATCTGGTGACAATCTCTCACTCACAGACCTGGCATCTCCATGGTTCTTTCTCTCTGTTCCAAACCCTGTGTCTCAAGTGTTCTCTCTCTCAGATATCCCCTATAAATTACTTAGCATACTTAACAACATTTAAAATGTCAAATTTGAGACATTTAAGCCCTGCCTCCAAGATAGCTAGGACAGCCTGCGAAACCCCCACCTTTGATCAGAATTTGAATAAACTCACCCCTTTTGTGGTCTGATTCACACGATTGTTCCACTAGAACTGGGATTGCTGCCAACTGTACAGCAGGTCATCTCACTATGGGACAGTATCAGACCATTGTTCAGATCTGCTCAACATTCACTCACTCTGGCAACCTTGCCACATTGGCCCTGACGTAAAGATTCTGCTACACCATCCTTCCTGCTATTGTAGTGTCCTACTAGGTAAATGTGGGCACTACACATGGGTTAATATGGCCATTGTATTGTAAATAATGCTTTATGTGATTTTCCCTGTGTAATTCCTGTATCAGGCCTGTTAGGGGTAGTTCCTCCTCCTAGACAGTAGAGGGAGCTAGGGAACCCCTAGTATATAGTTAGGCCCAGACAGGAAAGAGGAGGGCAGTATAGTCCAGGAGGCTAGTGAGTGCAGTCTAGCCTGCCTGAGGTTCCTGAGCAAGAGTAGCTCAGAAGTTTGTCACCAGGGGAAGAGTTACCTCCTGAGAAACCTGCAGTTCCCACAAAGTGCATAGCAGAGCAGAAGTGTTTCCAGCTGAACCAGTGAGCTGAAGGGCAGAAGGAACTAATTAATGCAAGGATATATATACCTGAGGAAGTTTCTCTACCAAGGATAAAGCCAGCATTAGGGCATACGGGCCTTGGGATAAATACAGACAGGATTCTGAGGAAAAGTGAAGCCTTGTCTGTTTTAACACTCTGATTATCTTGCAAGAACATTGTGCCTGCCATTTATAAAGCCTGCTTATAATTGCTACTGCCTTATGGAACTTTGCCAAAAGACTGTAAATAGTTGACTGTTTCCAGAAAAAAGGAAGTTTTGGTTCACCACAACAACGTGTTCCTCAATTATTCCTATCATAAATCGGTGTGCCACCGTTACGGGCACTGGCGTCATGAATCTTAAAGGGACCTTGCCCCGGCACATTAAACACCTGCAACATCCAGGGCACCTCATCTACCATCAGGCCTGGTCCCTATACACTGAGAGTGCCCCAGAGGTATTCCTGTGCCAGCCTCTCCATCACTGCTGTACGCCTGCCCAGGGTCTTTCAAGAAACTGTGAGTAACCCAGAGCAACCCTCATTTGCCTAAGTAAATGTGACCTCACCATCGCAATACCCTACAGGGCTGCGTACTGCATATTTTGGCGTCACAAACAGGATGTGATTATTCCTGCCCCATTGTGGAATTTAAACTGTGTGCCGTTAATTGCCCATAAAGTGAAAAGGCCCCATCCGTTTATTTAAAATTGTTGGGCCAAAGAACTGTAACAATCGCGGTGTGAAAAACTGTATTTTGTGGACTGTTTCCCGCTTTTTTAAGTCACTGCTAGCTGTCAGTGAATTGATAGCCTTATACTCAAAAATGGCCGCCTAAGTGGACTGGATTATTGGTGAGCCTCATTGTGTCTGGTTGGCGCGAAAAAGAAGTAGAGAAGGTACCGCCCAGCCTGCAAAAGGAAAGACACCGCCCTATCTGTAAAGAAGATACCGCCTACCTTGAATCTCGGAGCTCCAAGAGGCCGGTCCTATCTTCTGACGCACCTCCACACCACGTAACTACGTACCTCGCAAGATTTGGACCGAGAATCTCCGGAGAACTTTTGTATTCACCGGCCCCTTTATATACCCGCACCGGGGAGGTTCCGATCCTTGCAAAGAGACTGGGGAAGGTCCCTCACTAGTAACAAGAGACTTAACCCGGGGGGGGGAAGTATGTCCAACTTAGATCCAGCCTGCTCTGTCGCTTCTTAAAGGGCCATACTCACTCCGTAGGCGCCTTTAGCAACGCATACGCATAATAGAACTGGCCACCAGAGACCACGCAATGTCCGCACCTGAAGAAGCGGAGCGGGCGGCCCCCGATGTGCCTCCTGAAATGCACGCCACTGACGGCAGGGCGCCCTCTGCTGCGGCAGCATCTAGCCTGATGCCACTGACCATGCCATATTATTTCGGGGCCCCCTGGTTCCCACGATATTCCGGGGAAGCCCACAAATTAAAAGACTTTAGAGACCAGATCCTGGCCTTGTTCCGGCTCTACCCTATCTCCACTGAAAAGAATAGCCTGGAACAGATCTTTGATCGCCTCGACACCACGTTTGAGGCCAGAACGGTGTCCGAAGTTAAGATGTGATTTTTCAGCCGGAAGCAACAGCCTGGTGAGTCACTCCGTGATTTTGCTTTATCCCTGCAAGAGACCCTGAGGGCTGTGGTCCAAGTGGACCCCCGGGAGGCTGAGGACTAGTGATGAGCGGCAGGGGCAATATTCGAATTCGCGATATTTCGCTAATATTTGTGCGAATATTCGCCATATATTCGAGAATTCGTAATCTCCAGGCATTAGTTTCTTGATTGCAAAAATTCGCATAAAAATTCGCATGGTATTTTCCCAAAAACAAATATTCACAATTACGAATATATTTAGCGATATTCTAAATATTTGCAAATTCTTGAAGTGCCGATATTCACGATTAAAATTCGCAATTCGAATATTCGTGATCAACACTACTGAGGACCAGGACCGGACTCTAAGAGAGCAGTTCCTTGCGGGTGTAAACACTGAGCATTTAAAGGGCCAGCTAAGGATGCTGTCGGCCCAACACCCCAATTGTGCGTTTTTGGACTTTAAAGAGCTGGCCATCAGTGTCTTAGGCCAAAACCTGCCCACGGGGCCAACGGCCTCCTTTGAACCTCAGGCCTGCCAGTCAAAAACTGTCAATGTGAGGCCGCCTGGAGCCAGTCAAGCCACGCAGGCTCTAGTAACAGATGTGGTGGCGGCATTAATGGAGCAAGTAAACCATCTCACTAAGCGCCTGGAGAAGGTGTGCAGGAAAATAGAGGAATGGGAGAGACCATTGTTACTGGAAGATGAAAGCCCCCTTCCTCCAAGGCTCCCGCCTGCATATAAAGAAGTATACCCCAAAAAACCTGATGGGCGACCGAGTTACCGGTCTAAGGGTCGCAAGCAGCCTGTCTGCCACTATTGCAAAAAGTATGAACATACTGAATCAACGTGTTGGCAGTTAAACGGGCCAACCCCGAGGCCGAGGACCGCCCCTCGGGAGGTAAAACAGTAGGTCCAAAGGATCCAAGCTGGATGCCTAGATATGTAGGATCTCGTCCAAAAATTAACATATGCATCAACGGGATACATTTTGAAGCCCTGCTGGATACTAGGTCTCAGGTCACCACCATCCAATTCTGGGATTCAAGTCTCCTCACCCAGCCGCCAGAATCCTGGCTAGATATCATTGCTAGCAATGGCAAGCCAGTGAAAGTCCATGGGTACTGGGAACCTACCCTTCAGGTGGGAGAAGCCACCTTACCACAGCAAGGTGTGATTGCGGTGCAAGCCGGAGATAAAGGGAGACACCCTGTGATCTTAGAGACTGACGTCTTTAAAAATTGTTACTCCGAGGTGCTTGAGGCATTGAACCAATCCATACCTTCAGCTTCACCGCCTTCTAAAAGAGTCATTCAAAAGACTATAAGTGTGCTGTGTGCTCAGCAAAAATTTGCGAATGGAAAAGGAGAAATTTGTGCTGCCCGGATCCGGGATAACCGGCCGGTAATCCTGCCTCTGAATTCCAAGATCATCCTGTGGTGCCGTGCTGTACTAGGGATCCAGGGCCAGGACTATCAAGCCCTAGTGGAACCTATCCAAATTGAGAATCATCCCTTTGTGCGAACAGCCAAGAGTCTGGTGACCGTATCTCAAGATAAAGTGCCTGTCCGTTTGATTAATTTCGGTGATCACCCTGTTACTCTTTCTAAGCACTGCCCCGTTGCTCAGCTTTTCCAGGTGTCCTTCCAGGATGTTATCCGTCTACCTGCCACGGAGACGTTTCAGACCGCACAGAGCAGCAGCGTCCCTGCCAGCGCCTCTTCAGTATCCTGGTGGGAGGAACTTCATGTGGGGAACGAATCTACCCCGAAGGAGCAAATAGAGGGAGTCCTGAATCTGGTGAAAGAACACCACAAGGCCTTTAGCAAGCACTCCACGGACTACGGAGAGGTCAGTGTAATCAAACACACCATACCCACTGGCTCTCATCTTCCTATCAAGGAGAGATACAGATCCATACCACCTACTACCTACCAGTCCGTAAAAGAGATGATACAGGAAATGAAAGACTAAAATATAATCCGGGACAGTCATAGTCCCTGGGCTGCGCCCCTAGTTATTGTCCAAAAAAAAGATGGCAGCATTAGGTTCTGCGTGGATTATAGAAAAATCTATCAAATTACCCATAAAGATGCTTATCAGTTGCCACGCATCGAAGAGTCTTTGACTGCCCTGGGGTCATCAGCCTACTTTTCAACTCTGGACTTAACCAGTGGATACTGGCAGGTACCTATGGCCCCGGAAGACCGGGAAAAGACTGCCTTCACTACGCCTATGGGCCTGTTTGAGTTTAATTAAATGCCGTTCGAACTGTGTAATGCTCCAGGGACGTTCCAGCGGTTAATGGAGTGTTGCTTAGGCCATAAGAACTTTGAGACTGTACTGCTATACTTGGATGACGTTATTATATACTCCAAGACATATGAGGATCATTTAAAACATCTGGCTGAAGTGTTTCAAGTCCTCATTAAATATGGCCTTAAAATCAAGCTGTCTAAGTGCCATCTACTGAAGCCATCGGTAAAATACCTAGGGAACGTTGTTAGTGCCGAAGGAGTCCAGCCTGATCCTGATAAACTTGCTGCTGTTCGTAATTGGCCTACTCCTACCACCGTGAAGGAGGTGAGAAGTTTCCTCAGCTTTGCAGGATATTACAGACGCTTCATCCCGCATTTTGCACAGATTGCGGATCCGATCCAGGAACTCCTAAGGGAGCAACCCAAAAAGAGTCCAAAGACTCCTATCCCTGTTGAATGGAATGAAGAACGGGAGATTGCCTTCCAGCTCCTAAAGAAGAAGCTGACTGAACCCCCTGTCCTGGGTTACCCGGATTATCAGAAGCCGTTTCACCTCTATACGGATGCCAGTAAAAGAGGCCTGGGAGCCGTGTTGGCTCAGGTGCAAGACAACAAAGAGAGGGTGATTGCCTATGTCAGCAGATCCCTGAGGGGAGCGGAGAAAAACGATCAGAACTATAGTTCCTTCAAGCTGGAGTTCCTTGCTTTAGTGTGGGCTGTGACTGAAAAGTTCAAAGACTATCTTGCAGCCACTCCGTTTGTCGCCTTCACGGACAAAAATCCCATGGCACATCTGAATACAGCCAAGTTAGGGGCGCTGGAGCAAAGATGGGCCTCCCGCCTTGCCAACTTTGACTTCACTGTGAAATACCAGGCAGGCCGCTCCAATGATAATGCTGATGCCCTGTCACAGCTTCCCACTGTCGAAGCACCAGATGAACCTAAAGATGCCTGGGAAGAAGTGGAGATGCCGGCGTTTTACAGCAAATTTGCTCAACAAGATAATGTTCGCACTGAAAATCACTCAGCTGCTGATCCTTCTTCATCAAATACTCCTGAGACCAGGGGCGAACAAGAAAGGTGGATTAAGCTCTAGTCAGAAAGTAGAGTCCTTGGTGAACTGCTTGACTTCCTTACTAGTGGGAGAACTCCTGAGAGAGTCCGCAGAAGGAGTGCAGACCCAGAACTAATGAGACTGTGGAGACATCGCCACCAACTCTTCCTCCACAAAGGCCTGTTGCTTAGGAGGAGCCTGGATCCAGTGTCCTGCGATAGAGTGTACCAGATCCTCATACCACGTCGAGATGCCAGTCTGGTGTTAGAGATGTATCATGACCAGTCCGGACACTTCGGCGTGCAGAAAACTGAGGCCACCATTCGCAGGAGGTTCGATTGGATCGGGATGAGAGAAGACATTGAAAGATGGTGCCGGGAATGTACTGCCTGTGCCGTTGGGAGAAGTGAACGCCATGACCAGAGAGCACCTCTTCATCCTATCGTGAGTAAAACACCCTTAGAACTTGTTGCCATTGATCATGTGAAGTATGAGCCAAGTCGCTCAGGATATACTTATGCCATGACCATTATTGATCACTTCACTAAGTTTGTCGTAGTAGTGCCTGTGAAAGACCTGACAGCCAAGACTGCGTCGGAGGCGTTCTGGAAGCATTTCCTCCTGCCCTGCGGCTGCCCAGAGAGGATCCTCACCTACCAGGGGTCTGCGTTTGAATCACAGTTGTTCCAGGGGATGTGCCTGCTACATAACTGCCAGAAGGCCCAGACCACAGCCTATCATCCGCAAGGTAACGGACTCTGTGAAAGGATGAATCAAACTCTCATTGAAATGTTAAGAGCAGTACCTCCTGAGACAAGGGGTAATTGGCCTACTCTGCTGCCACAGCTTATGTATACCTATAACAATACAAATCACTGCTCCACCGGGTACACGCCCTTCTATTTGATGTTTGGCCATCAGGGGAGGTTGTCTGCTGACCACTCCCTGGATGTACAAGTGCCTGATGTCATCAATCCACTACCAAGGACTGATTGGGTGGTGGAGCATCAAAGGCCTCTCCTTAATGCTAAGGAGATTGTTCAGGAACATATGAAAAGTGCCCGAGAGCGACAGCAGAGAGACTATGACCTGGCTGCTCATGCAGAGCCTCTAGCTGTAGGAGACATGGTGTGGTTGAAAAATAACCACCGAACCAGTAAACTGGACAGTAAGTGGGAAAGGATTCCATACGTCATTTCTGCTTTTCCTAATGCTGAGGCCCACATTTATCAAATCTCTAGGGAAGATAAAGGCTCCCAAATTGTACACAGGAACCGTTTAAAACCCTGCATAGAAGGAGAAATTGCAGCAGGCGATATTGAGCCAGAGTCTCCTGAGCCCGAGTTGCCAGCCCAACCTGCTGACCCTATGCAGGCTGTTGAGAACCAGATACATGACAAAGAGTCACTTCATTGGTTCCTGGTTGAACTTGGTGGTACCAGCTCCAGTTCCTGCTAGTCCTCAACCCCAGGATGACCTGTCCCAGAGTACACCTGAAAGAGTTCCAGAGCCTGTGGATTCTTCTGGCCCTCCTGAACCAAGGCAGGAAGAGTCTCTGCCAGTAAGAAGGTCCACGCGGCCTACTAAGCGGCACCCACCTGTGAGATTTGGGGACTACATTATGGACCAGAGTAGCCCCTCCCGGGGAACCCCTGTTTAACTATCCACAAGACCCGGGTACGGACTCATTTTGTTCTTTTGAGCCTCCAGGAACTTATGTTATTGCTTCAATTTTCATTATTATGGACTATCCTGGTTATTATTGATACGCTGTACCAGGTCAGCGCCCCTGTTCCCTGTTATATCCTGTATGAAGAGAACGACGCCCCTTTTTACCACACTTGCCAGTGGAGCTGCCTGATATATTTATATTGCAAAAGTAGTGGTTGTTTATATGCCTGCTTTTAGTTTTTTTCTTTCAGGTTGCAGTCTCCAGCTGGGCGGGCCCCCTGTGTTGCGCCGAGGACGGGCAAAAAAAGCAACGGGGTATGTAGTGTCCCACTAGGTAAATGTGGGCACTACATAAGGGTTAATATGGACATTGTATTGTAAATGATGCTTTATGTGATTTTCCCTGTGTAATTCCTGTATCAGGCCTGTTAGGGGTAGTTCCTCCTCCTAGACAGTAGAGGGAGCTAGGGAACCCCTAGTATATAGTTAGGCCCAGACAGGAAAGAGGAGGGCAGTGTAGTCCAGGAGGCTAGTGAGTGCAGTCTAGCCTGCCTGAGGTTCCTGAGCAAGAGTAGCTCAGAAGTTTGTCACCAGGGGACGAGTTACCTCCTGAGAAACCTGCAGTTCCCACAAAGTGCAGAGCAGAGCAGAAGTGTTTCCAGCTGAACCAGTGAGCTGAAGGGCAGAAGGAACTAATTAATGCAAGGATATATATACCTGAGGAAGTTTCTCTACCAAGGATAAAGCCAGCATTAGGGCATACGGGCCTTGGTATAAAGACAGACAGGATTCTGAGGAAAAGTGCAGCCTGGTCTGTAAGTGTTTTAACCCTCTGAGTATCTTGCAAGAACATTGTGCCTGCCATTTATAAAGCCTGCTTATAATTGCTACTGCCTTATGGAACTTTGCCAAAAGACTGTAAATAGTTGACTGTTTCCAGTAAAAGGAAGTTTTGGTTCACCACAACAACGTGTTCCTCAATTATTCCTATCATAAATCGGTGTGCCATCGTTTCCGGCACATTAAACACCTGCAACATCCAGGGCACCTCATCTACCATCAGGCCTGGTCTCCTGTGCCAGCCTCTCCATCACTGCTGTACGCCTTGCCAGGGTCTTTCAAGAAAATGTGAGTAACCCAGAGCAACCCTTGTTTGCCTAAGTAACTGTGACCTAACCATTGCAATACCCTACAGGGCTGCGTACTGCACTATCCACTTCATCAAGTCTAGTTTAGTCCAGCATTGCACTATCAGGCTATATCTCATTTTTGCAGGGTAATAAGACCTGAGGATAGCTACCTTTCCAGTCCACAAGGACAGGGATCAATCTCAGCTCCCTACCATAACTGAACTACACCATCTTCCAGTACAGCTCACCACACCATTGGTTCCTCACTGGACAAACTACCTGCAAAGCCCCAGTAGACTATCCATAACTGTGGGTAGCATGGTGGTTCAGTGGTTAGCACTGGTGCCTTGCAGTGCTGGCTCCTAGGTTCGAATCCGACCAAGGACAACATCTGCATGGGGTTTGTATGGGGAGAGTTGGATGGTAATGTCTGTAAAGCGCTGTGGCTGACCATAAACTTTAGCAATAACCACATTTAGGGCAGCCGACATAGAACATTTGGAGGCCCACATCTTCCACGGCATATATCTCTGTCACACAGTGATATATGTGCCTTCCTCACTTGGCAAAGCTACTTTACCAGTCTCTGTTTAAAGACTTGCTCACTTTTAGCAGTAGAGCCCTTCCCTCAGCTCCACACAGGGCCATGTCATGTTTCCAGACCTCCACAACTCTACAGCAGCTTCCAATCGCTCCAGTCTCTCCATGTGATCAGGTCCTGGCCTAAGCTCTACTCAGATTCTCAGCACTCAGGCCTAGGACTTTTTGCACATTACCACCACCTCTGCATTCTGAACTACTTTATACCTATTATGTAATAAGAGTTATTGCTATCTGTCAGCAATTTCAAATCATAGGATTACCAAGGGAAAAAATATTTTGTTTTTAGACAACCTTCTTTCATACGCCCTATAATGGCATATGGATGGCATGTATGGAGTTTCCACATATAGAATCTGATAGAGGGGACTCCCCTGGGAACCTGTTTTTTTAGACAGAACAGAAAGTCACATCAAAAAGAGTCCTCCTGCCTCTGGCAGGCTCTCAATGATACTTGGCAGCAATGTGATGATCACAAATTATGAACTTTTTCTCCATTGGGAAACACTAAAATCATCTAATAGACCAGTCCCAGTGAGCTACATTTTGACTGACTTTAATGTGACCAAAAGTCATCTTGGGGCACTAGCCTAAGGAGTCTTTTTTATTGGGAAAATAGCAGAAATAAACCTACTGTGATTCAATATGGTTACACAATAAAACATGAAAATGTCCATGTTGTGGGGGGAGGGGTGCACAATGCATTTGCAGTATGCACTGTAGTTGTATACACTTAAACTGTTACATGACAACAGTTACTACCAGGAAATTAGTAAGAATAAAGTTTATATATTCTGCAATTATCTCCATATTTGTTCTCATAATAACTATATATCCCTTCTAATGGTTGCATGGATTACTCATTCACGAGCAGGTCACTAGAGGTGGTTACTGTTGATTTGTAGTATTTTGTAGGCGCCATTGAGAAGTGAAAAGGTTAAGACTGCTATATTTGTTTTATAAGCCTTAGCAGGGCCCTTCTATCCGTCCGTCTTGTCCTCCTGTATAACGTTTCACCTTTGTGTTTTCATCTTTGTTTTTGCTTGGGAAGTGTAATAGAAAAGGACAGCTCAGTGATATGGATACAGCACATATGAAAGAGTCATCATACAAGCAGTTCAGAGGTCACGTTTAAAGCAATAGGACTGATAAGTAGGGAAAGTACTGATTGGCTGAGGTGCCTTCCACATCAAAGTGTTTTGTCCAGTCTTGGAATCAGAGCTAGAAGCAGCTGTTTCTCTCGTTTGGTCCAACTTTACCATCTCTCTCTATCCAGGAAAGGGATAAAGTTTCAGGTCTCCCTATGACTAGGAGTAGAGTTCAGCATTCTCGTGAACTCTGCTGTGATCATGTAGTGGTCATGACATCACACAACTTGACCCCTGCTCATTGTTTAGGAAGGTGCAGGACAATTCCCACTTGTTGCTGACACTCATGACTCTTCCTTATCTTGCTTTACTTTTCCAAAGAAACAATCAATTATTTAGTTGACTTTGTGTTTTTCATTTTACTGCAAAAATATTTTGCTAAAACACAAGATCAGAGTCTATGGGAAAACCACAATTTGTGCAGTTCTATATACCTTATGGAAAAATGTGTATTATTATCTTAAAAGTTCAAGAAACTATAATATCCCAGTGCAAAAAAAAAAAAAAAAAAAAACTACTTGAGAAGAGAGTTAGAGCTCTGCAGGAGAGTATTCATTTAAATAATAATAGTGAAAATCAACTACAGCTCTCTTTAGCAAGAGAAGAACTCATATTTACATTAAAAATCTCAACAAAGGATTTTTTTTGGGGGGCCAGAGATATTGCTGTGAAGGGAGAAACCTGGGAGATTATTAACATCTTTAATTTATAATCAAAAAACTGTTAATAAAAAAAAGGATTAGAAGGAATAGTGGATTTCTAACATTTAATATTGAGGAAATAAAACAAGAATTTAAAGGACATTTCTCATCTCTGTATAGCTCCCAGAGGAGCTGTACAGACAGAGAATTTGAGGATTTTATAGAAGTGGTGGAGATGCCTAGGTTGACCGAAGCGGAGAAATTAATTTTGGATCATCCTGTACAATTGAAGGAACTGCAGGAGGCCCTGGGAACAATTCAGGGGAATACAGCCCCTGGCTTAGATGGCCTCCCCTTTGAATTGTATAGGCAACATAGTGAAGTATTGCTTTCTCTCCTCTGGCAGGTGCTGAATGAGTCCCGGTCTGAAGGTAGTCTCTCCCCGTCATTATCAGAAGCTATCATCACTTTCAGGACCGTCTTTAACAAGGGGCAAAAGGGGCAGCTGCCCCGGGCCCAGTTGCTCCTGGGGGGCCCAAGGCAGCTGCCTCTTGAGCCCTTCTAGCCACTGCCCCGAGTGTCAGGCTGTCAGCTGCCGGCACTCCAGGCAGCGTACTGTGAGAGCTGTGATTCTCTAGGACCTTAGTTGACATCATCACCATGTGACCAGTAACCTAGCAATATTACTGGTCACATGGCTATGAGGTCATCAAGGTTCTATGCCAGGAGTGTTGCTGTAGAAGTTTGCCTTAACTGTGGAGCTTTTTTTGTGAAGATGACATCAGAAAAAGGTGACAGGGGCTGTTATGCTAATATACTGTAAACTACTGTATAGTGGGATGCTGTATAGTGTGGGGGCCTGTATACTGTGGGGGGGGGGGGTGTATACTGTGGGGGGCTGTATAGTGTGGGGTTCTGTAAAGTCTGGGGGGCTGTATACTGTGGGTGCTGTATATTGTGGAGTGCTATACTGCTGTACTATATAGTGTAGGGGGCTGTATACTGTGGGTGCTGTATATTGTGGAGTGCTATACTGCTGTACTGTATACTGTGGGGGGCTGTATACTGTGGGTGCTGTATATTGTGGAGCGCTATACTGCTGTACTGTATAGTGTGAGGGGCTGTATACTGTGGGTGTTGTATATTGTGGAGTGCTATACTGCTGTACTGTATACTGTGGGGGGATGTATACTGTGGGGGACTGTATACTGTATAGTGTGGGGTGCTGTATCGTGTATAGTTTGGGGTGCTGTATACGGTGAGGTGCTATACTGCTCTACTGTATACTGTGAGGTGTTGTATACTGTGGGGTGCTGTATACTGTGGGCTTCTATACTGCTCTACTACAGTCATGTGAAAAAATTAGGACACCCTTTGAAAGCATGTGGTTTTTTGTAACATTTTTAATAAAAGGTTATTTCATCTCCGTTTCAACAATACAGAGAGATTAAAGTAATCCGACTAAACAAAGAAAACTGAAGAAAAGTCTTTTCAAGATCTTCTGTAAATGTCATTCTACAAAAATGCCTATTCTAACTGAGGAAAAAGATAGGACACCCTTGCCCCTAATAGCGAGTGTTACCTCCTTTGGCTGAAATAACTGCAGTGAGACGGTTCTTGTAGCCATCTACCAGTCTTCGACATCGGTCTGAGGAAATTTTACCCCACTCCTCAATGCAGAACTTTTTCAGCTGTGAGATGTTTGAGGGGTTTCTTGCACGTACAGCCCTTTTCAAGTCACCCCACAGCATCTCAATGGGATTCAAATCTGGACTTTGACTTGGCCATTCCAGGACTCTCCATTTCTTCTTTTTCAGCCAATCTTTGGTTGATTTACTAGTATGTTTTGGGTCATTGTCATGTTGCATGGTCCAGTTCCGCTTCAGCTTTAATTTTCTAACTGATGGTCTCACATGTTCTTCAAGCACCTTCTGATACACAGTAGAATTCATCGTGGATTCTATGATGGTGAGCTGACCAGGTCCTGCTGCAGCAAAGCAGCCCCAAACCATGACACTTCCACCTCCATGCTTCACAGTTGGTATGAGGTTCTTTTCTTGGAATGCTGTGTTTGGTTTACGCCAAACATGTCCTCTGCTGTTGTGTCCAAATAATTCAATTTTGGACTCATCTGTCCAAAGAACATTATTCCAGAAGTCCTGGTCTTTGTCAACTTTATCTCTGGCAAATGTCAGTCTGGCCTCGATGTTTCTCTTGGAAAGCAAAGGTTTCCTCCTTGCACACCTCCCATGCAAGTTAAACTTGTACAGTCTCTTTCTGATTGTAGAGGCATGTACTTCTACATCAACAGTAGCCAGAGCCTGCTGTAGTTCTCGAGATGACACTTTAGGGTTTTTGGAGACCTCTTTTAGCATCTTGCGGTCTGCTCTTGGGGTGAACTTGCTGGGGCGACCAGTCCTGGGCATGTTGGCAGTTGTTTTGAAAGCCCTCCACTTGTAGACTATCTTCCGGACAGTGGAATGGCTGATTTCAAAATCTTTTGAGATCTTTTTAAATCCCTTCCCAGACTCATAGGCTGCTACAATCTTTTTTCTGAAGTCCTCTGACAGCTCTTTTGCTCTCACCATGGTGCTCACTCTCACTTCAACAGTCAGGAGCACACCAAACTAAATGTCTGAGGTTTAAATAGGGCAAGCCTCATTCAACATGCAGAGTAACGATCTACTAATTATGTGCACCTGGTGTGATATACCTGTGTGAGATCTGAGCCAATTTAAGAGGGAATACATGTGAGGGTGTCCTATCTTTTTCCTCAGTTAGAATAGGCATTTTTGTAGAATGACATTTACAGAAGATCTTGAAAAGACTTTTCTTCAGTTTTCTTTGTTTAGTTGGATTACTTTAATCTCTCTGTATTGTTGAAACGGAGATGAAATAACCTTTTATTAAAAATGTTACAAAAAACCACATGCTTTCAAAGGGTGTCCTAATTTTTTCACATGACTGTATATACTGTGGGGTACTGTATAGTGTGGGGTGCTCTACTGCATACTGTGTGGTGCTGTATACTATAGGGTGCTATACTGCATACTGTGGGTTGCTGTATACTATTGGATGCTATACTGCATACTGTTGGGTGCTGGGGTGCACTGTAATGCTAGGGTGAGCCGAGCCCTGGTCTCCTTCCTGCAGAACGGTGCCCACTTCCAGCCTGAGCCCAGCTGCCCAGAGCATTGATCCTGAGCCGCTGGAGTCTTCAGAACTGGAAGTATTTACAGTCATTCACTGTACTCTACCAGATGTGTGGATTTTTTGTGTGTGTGTTGTGGTGGAGGGCGTGATTGCATGCAAGGGTGTGGGAAGGCGGGATCCAGAGGGCCCAAGTAAATTTTTGCCCAGGGTCCAATCAATATTAAAGACGGCCCTGAGATACTTTAATATAAAAAAAAAACAAGCAGGATATTGAATCTTATCGTCCTATATCTTTATTGAACACAGACTATAAAATCTGTGCCAGAGTACTAGCAAACAGATTAAAAAGTGTGGTGGAGAAAATTATACACCCCGACCAGTCCGGGTTTATCCCGAAACGACAAGCTTAATCAAATATCCGTAGAGCTCTGACTAACGTCTATCTTGGGGAGGGGGAGGACCGCTCCATCCTGTCATTAGATGCCACCAAGGCCTTTGACAGGGTGGAGTGGGACTTCCTCTGGCGGACAATGGACAGAATAAATATGGGTGAAAATTTTATTGAATGGGTAAAATTATTATATCTACACCCCACTTTAAGTATTAACATGAATGGGATAAGAACAACGCCATTCAGACTATATCGTGGAACTTGGCAGGGTTGCCCACTGTCCCCCCTTCTATTTGCAATCTTTATGGAGCCCCTTGCATGTAGAATTAGAACAGATGAGAACATCATAGGATTTGGAGGAAAGGGTATGAAAGATAAAATAAGTTTGTACGCGGATGATGTACTTTTGTTTCTAAGAGAGGGGGCTCCTCGGCAAGGGGTGACCGAGCTGAGGGTCCTCCCAACTACAGATACAATAGAATATTTAGGAATTAGGATAAGTGCTGCTACCCAGCATTATTGTAAATTAAATAGTTTGCCTATTATGGAAAAAGCCAAGGGTAAAATCCGAGTGTGGCAAAAAATTAATCTGGCCAAAGCAGATAGAATAGCATTGATAAAAATTATTTTATTACCGCAAATACTATATAAAATTACGCCATGCCCAATATGGATAGAGGACACCTTATTTGGTCAATTTGAGCGTCTCTTGAACGACCTTATCTGGTCCGCACTAGAGTTCGTATAAAGAAGAAGTACCTCTGGCTTTCCCATGAAGATGGGGTTTCTTGCAGGGTTACTATTTGGCAGCTCAGATGCAGTGGCTGATGAGGAGCTCAGACCCGATTAGTCAATATATAATCACTGAGGGTGTGGAATGCCATGGTAATATCTTTAGTATATTGGAAACCGGGTATTTGGTAATAAGAGGTAAAAAATGCCTTTTTTGCCGCACTGCGCATTTGGTTTGCATGAAGTTAAAAAAACTACTGGGGATTTCTTGTGCCATGAAATTCACACCTTTGTGTCGCATTAATATCCTTAAAGAGTTCATGGTAATTGAAGATCATAGATATTGGGAGACAAAAGGTATTACACTGGTGGAACACATATTCACTGATGGTCATCTTAAAAGAAATAGAGGATTTAACAGGGGGACAAGTAAATAGCTTACTCACTATGTTTAGATATAATCAAATAAAGCATGCTTTCTTATGCACGATAGAAAATATTTACAAGTTAAGGCTCATGACTTTATGGATTTTTGTAACACAGTTAACCTTTTCATGACCAAGGGTCATTGATGCCCCAGTGTCCAGGTCAAAATTTACAAATCTGACATGCGTCACTTAATGTGGTAATAGCTTTGGAACACTTTTACTTATCCAAGCCATTCTGAGATTGTTTTCTCGTGACACATTGTACTTCATGATAGTCATATATTTGAGTCAATATATTTCACCTTTATTTATGAAAAAATCCCAAATTTACCAAAAATATTGAAAAATTCACAATTTTCCAAATTTAAATTTCTCTGCTTCTAAAACAGAAAGTCATACCTAATAAAATATTTATTACTTAACATTCCCCATATGTCTACTTTATGTTGCCATCATTTTGGAAATGTCATTTTATTTTTTTAGGACGTTAGAAGGCTTAGAAGTTTAGAAGCAATTCTTACAATTTTTTAAGAAAATTTCCAAAACCCACTTTTTAAGGACCAGTTCAGGTCTGAAGTCTCTTTGTGGGGCTTACATAGTGGAAACCCCCATAAATGACCCCATTGTAGTAACTACACCCCTCAAGTTACTCAAAACTGATTTTACAAACTTTGTTAACCCTTTAGGCGTTCCACAAGAATTAAAGAAAAATGGAGATGAAATTTCTAAATTTCACTTTTTTGGCAGATTTTCCATTTTATAATTTTTTTTCTTTAACACATTAAGAGTTAACAGCCAAACAAAACTACATTTTTATTACCCTGATTCCGCTGTTTACATAAACACCCCACATGTGGTCGTAAACTGCTGTACGGGCACACGGCAGGGCGCAGAAGGAAAGGAATGCCATACGGTTTTTGGAAGGCAGATTGTGCTGGATTGGTTTTCTGAACGCCATATGTTTTTTATTTTTCTGCCGATCGTCTTGTGAAGGGACTCGTTTTTTGCAGAAAGAGTTTAGGTTTTTATTGGTACCATTTTTGGGTACATAGGATTTTTTGATCATTCATTATTACACTTTATGGGGCAAGGTGACCCAAAAATTGTCTGTTTTGGAACAGTTTTCATTTATTTATTTTTACAGCGTTCATCTGACGAGTTAGGTCATGTGATAGTTTTATAGAGAAGATCGTTACAGACGTGGCAATACCTAATATGTATACTTTTTCTTATTTATTTAAGTTTTACACAATAATAGCATTTCTGAAACCAAAAAAATGATGTTTTAGTGTCTCTATAGTCTGAGAGCTATAGCTTTTTTATTTTTTGGGCGATTGTCTTAAATAGGGTATAATTTTTTGATGGACGAGGTGACAGTTTTATTGGTACTATTTTGGGGGTCATAAGCCTTTTTGATCGCTTGCTGTTGCACTTTTTGTGATGTAAGGTGACAAAAATAGCTTTTTTGGCACAGTTTTTTTAAATTTATTTTTTATGGTGTTTATCGGACGGGGTCTATCATGTGATATATTTATAGAGACGGTCGTTACGGACGCGGTGACACCTAATATGTGTATTTTATTTTATTTTTTCATTTTTTTATAGGAAAAGGCAATTTTTTTTATTTATTTACATTTTAATTTATTTATTTATTTATTTTTCTTTTATTATTTTCACTTTTTTTTATCAGTTCCCTCTTGGATCTTGAAGATCCAGTGGGGTTGAGAGTTGTACTATACTTTGCAATGCTCTTGCATTCCAAAGTATAATACTTCCAGATGTCCTGTAGGTGGCAGCACTGGACGCCTTTGCCATGGCAACCATCGGGTGCTGCAATCACAGTGCTGCAGCCCCGATGGTTGACAGAGGGAGCTCCCTCCCTCTGTTAACCCCATGGATGCTTACAGGAGAATGTCAGCATAGAGCTGACACTCTCTGCTGATGGCGGCGGCTCAGTAATGGAGCCGCCGCCATCACACACAGCAGGGGGATCGGGGGCAGCGCTGGAAAGGGGGGGGGATCGGGGGTACTGCCGACAATATTGAGGGAGGCTGGGGCAGGAGGGGCGGCTACAAAATTAATGCATGGGGCGGGGAGGGGGGCGGACCGCATCAGGGCAGCTAGGAGATGAGCTGCAGGCGGACACAAGGGGGGGCACAGCCACAGATCGGGGCACAGATCTGGGGGGGGTGTATTACGAGGACCCTACCTGATTTCATGCTCTGATCTGTAGAGCGCAGATCAGAGCATGAAACCGGCATTTTTTCACTGCCGCAATCCGACTGGTTAGTCTGCAGTATATATATATATATATATGGTTAGTATATATATAGATTGCGGTCGGGAAGGGGTTAAGGATGGTAAGGTATCCACAGCACAAATTTATAGGAAATTAATAAAAAGTTTAGCTAGTGTCACAAAATTTAAGAGTGAAATAAGGTGGGCATAAGAATCTAGTATAAACACTATTATCAATTGGAAGCAAATTTATAGAAATATTAAGAAATCTTCGTTATCGAACAACCATAGGCTAGTACAATTTAACATAATCCATCGCCTATATTATTACCCAACTATGCTGCGTAATATTTATGATAACCCTAATTATAATTGTCAAAAATGTGGAAAAGATTCAGCAGACTTTTTACATATGATTTGGGCATGTCCGGTGATCCGTGCTTTCTGGGGCAAGGTATTTGAGGCACTTGAACATAAAACTACGTCTAGACCTATATTTAATGTAGAGACTGCAATACTTGGAGTTGTTCAACCCTTTTACTAATCCCCATATACGTGAGGACCTTCTCTGGTTAAAATTATTATTAGCTAGACTTATCATTGTTAGAGAATAGGGATCAGAGTGACACCCCAGTTTCTCGGAGTGGTCCTCCCTGGTTGGCAGAGTTAAGAACTATGAGAGGTGTGTCTCTCAGAGCCCACAGCCAACAGAGAAATGGAAAAAAATATTGTCCTTGTGGATATGATAGGACGGTGACTGTTACAATTTTTATTTTTTTATGTTATTATTTAGGCCAGGACCCCCTGAGACAATGATAGAGGGAGGGATGGGGGGGGGGGGTATACATATATGTATTGTGATATGTCATGTTATTATGTACTGATTTTACTATATTTGTATACCCAATGTATACCTAATTATTATATTTGTATACCCAGAAGGGGGTCAATGTATAGCCTACCCTGATAGGTATTGCTTTTCCTATTTTATTTTTACCTCCCTTTTTTGTGTTAAAATAAAGAAAATAAAAAATATAAATATATATACAGTACAGACCAAAAGTTTGGACACACCTTCTCATTCAAGGAGTTTTCTTTATTTTCATGACTATGAAGGCATCAAAACTATGAATTAACACATATGGAATTATATACATAACAAACAAGTGTGAAACAACTGAGAATATGTCATATTCTAGGTTCCTCAAAGTAGCCACCTTTTGATTTGATTACTGCTTTCCACACTCTTGGCATTCTCTTGATGAGCTTCAAGAGGTAGTCCCCTGAAATGCTCTTCCAACAGTCTTGAAGGAGTTTCCAGAGATGCTTAGCACTTGTCGGCCCTTTTGCCTTCACTCTGCGGTCCAGCTCACCCCAAACCATCTCGATTGGGCTCAGGTCCGGTGACTGTGGAGGCCAGGTCATCTGGCGCAGCACCCCATCACTCTCCTTCATTGTCAAATAGCCCTTACTTTCAAAGTTTTCCCAATTTTTCGGCTGACTGACTGACCTTCATTTCTTAAAATAATGATTGCCACTCGTTTTTCTTTACTTAGCTGCTTTTTTCTTGCCATAATACAAATTCTAACAGTCTATTCAGTAGGACTATCAGCTGTGTATCCACCTGACTTCTCCTCAACGCCACTGATGGTCCCAACCCTATTTATAAGGCAAGAAATCCCACTTAATTAACCTGACAGGGCACACCTGTGAAGTGAAAACCATTTCAGGGGACTACCTCTTGAAGCTCATCAAGAGAATGCCAAGAGTGTGGAAAGCAGTAATCAAAGCAAAAGGTGGCTACTTTGAAGAACCTAGAATATGACATATTTTCAGTTGTTTCACACTTGTTTGTTATGTATATAATTCCACATGTGTTAATTCATAGTTTTGATGCCTTCAGTGTGAATCTACAATTTTCATAGTCATGAAAATAAAGAAAACTCTTTGAATGAGAAGGTGTGTCCAAACTTTTGGTCTGTACTGTATATCATCCCACTATGATCATGCAGTACATCAGGTCCATCAACAGTACAATTTTTTGTATAATATAATTCACAAATGTTTCAGGACTACCAGATGAGTCTAAGGAAGTGTTTAAAGGGGTTATCCAACCCTTATAATTACCCCCTAATGCCTGGGCCCCTTATATGGATTATACTTACCCCGCTCTCCGGAACTCGCATCTCTTCTGATCCCTGTATGGCCACCGCACTGCCTAGCATCACCCTGATGCTAGGGATACTCGTCCTCATTGCGACCTGCTATTGTCTGCTGCTCCCCTTCGCCGGATGTTTTGATCTGCGCAACAAGGAGATGCAGCGGTGGCTGTGGAGATATCAGAAGCTAGTGCCAGGGAGTGGGGTAAGTATAATCCATATGAGGGGCCCAGGCATTAGGGTGGTCATTATAGTGGTTGAATAACCACGTCCATACATCAGCCAAGAAAACACTGCTCTGCTGAACAAATCAGTCTCCCCCGGCCCACAGCCCAGCGCTTAGCACATGGACTATTCGCCGACGGAGACCTCTGCGCCCAGTAGCTGTGTCTCCACATACACAGGAAGATATCCACTCCAATGGTTTACCCTGACACTGAGAGACATGATGACAACACACAATATATTAGAAACACATTCTAATAAAATTTCCACAACATATGGGAGGAGCTTGCAGTCTGGTAATCTGCATAAGCTCCACCCACACGGTGCTGGATGTGAGCTTCAGAAATGGGACAAGGGGAGTAGTTATGTATTTTTGAGGGCACAGAGGGCTTTACTACTGTGAAGGGGCACAATAGGCATTTCTACTATGGAGGGCATTACTACTTCAAAGGGGGCACAGAGGGCAATACTACTACAAAGGGGCACAGAGGGCTTTACTACTACAAAGAGGCACAGAGGTCATTACTACTATTAAGGGGACACAATGGACAGTACTATTATGAAGGGGCAAAATGGGCATTATTACTATGAAGGTGCACAATGGGCATTATTTCTAAGAAGGGGGCACAGCTGGCATTATTACTATAAAGGGGGCAAAATGGGCATTACTACTATGAAGGGGCACAATGGACATCACTACTAGGCAGGTGGCACAGCGGACATTACTACTGTGAAGGGGGCACAGAGGGCATTACTACTGTGAAGGGGGTAGGCATAACTGTTATGGGGCACAGAGTGGGCATTATTACTGTGAAGGGGCACAATGGGCATTACTATTGTGAAGGGGCACAGAGGGCATTAATACTGTTATAGGGCACAGTGAGGGCATAACTACTCTGAAGGGGCACAGAGAACATTACAACTGTGAAGGGGGCACAATGAAGGAATAAGTACTTTAAGGGGGCACAATGTGGGCATAACTACTCTGAAAGTTGTACAGTGAGGATATAAATACTGTGAGGGGGCACAGTGTGGGCATAACTACCATGAGAGGGCACATATTTGGACAAAACTACTGTGAAGGTTGTGTAATGAGGGCAATACTACTGTGAGGGGGTAATTTTTATTTTTAAGGGATTCTGTCACCAGATTTAACCCTATTAAGCTAGCTGACATGCCAGCGTCTTTCCCTCACTACGCCTGTGCCAAATGCTGAACGACGTGAGATTTCACCAGAGCGCAGGGCCAGCAGACGGATGTGAGCGCTGCCTGGCCCTGTCAATCAGGACTTGGAGGGAGGTGACAGAGGTGGGAGAACGGAGCCTCTAGGAGCAGGAACAAGGCCCCCCGCTCCTAGAGGCTCATTATCATATTATAAAAGATTTCTGGCGTAACGGGGGCATAGATAAAAGTAGGAATAGACTAGTTAGGTTTAGCTGACATTAGCACATGGCTAATGTCAGCTAGCTTAATAGGGTTAAATCTGGTGACAGGCTCCCTTTAAGTATGGAGAAAGGACGCGCCCCGGGTGCCAAACACACTAGGCACGCCAGTGCTGGTCATAGAACCAAATCCAAAGATCTGCGGATCTAGCAGAGGCAGCCTGTATTACCGCAAATCTCAAAAGACACTCCTACGTGCAGCTTAAATGCGGACCTATTGTAGGTGCAGTCCGCTTCATCGTCTCCAGTGAGGCCGCACGCATACTGGTAGTCGAGTAGATAGCCAGGAGGATTTAACATAGCGGTGACCGGCAGCCACGATTTTGAAACAGAGGACGTATGTGGTATGGACAAAACAAGAATTAGTGATTTTACAGCGGACTTGTCAGTGATTAATCACTACAGCACGGTGTTTTTATTTCTGTGATTCAGCGCGGTTGGAGTGGTGAGTAGTGGTTTTAGCGCAAGTTTGAACTAACTACCTGACAATACATGAATACCGCACCTTAAGAATACAATAATATAAACAAATACTGCACCTTGTGAATCCAATACTAACAAATATCACACTTTGTGAATCCAATAATACCAACAAATATTGCACTTTGTGAATAAAATAATATCAACATTATATGTACGCAACCTCTCTGATATACAAGTATCATAAGCACAATACAGACTATAGTTTAAAAAAAAAGAAAACATAAGTTTTTACTATATATGCTATTGCTATTTTTATGTATATAGTGTGGATCCACATCATCTATAGCTGCTGGGCCCGCAGCCAATATATATACTGGAACAGTCATTTTTATGTTAGTTTTTGTTATTAAACTTATTTTTTATGATTGTGTATTGATATATTTGTGGTAGTTTAAGTGTTTTTATTTTAATTAAAATATATTTTACATTATGTGTAGAGCACCTGCCTATTATTGTCTATCATCATTTTTTATTTATCTGTAGGCACCAGATAGGTGCAGGAGTTCAACAATATTTTGTAGATTTATATATACAGATTTATTCATATATTTTTTCCCCTCTTCTTTATGTGTGCTAATCCAGTTTTAATTAGATAGGCCGTTGTGAAGAAATCCCCCTTTTCTTTCAATATTTCTTCCTATGCCATTCGGTAGGTGTAACTACTGAATGAAGACCACCCTCCCTGGCTCGTTAAACTTGAAAATATTGATGACCTAGCCTGAGGATAGTCCATCAATAATAAAATGTCGGAGAACTCCCACCTATTATAATGTCCACTAATTCTTTCTTTTTTTTTTTTTATCTATCCAGTACTTAAGTTTAGATCACTCTATCTATCTATCTATCTATCTATCTATCTATCTGACATGCTGCAGATTCAAAGTCCGTACCACATGTCATTTGTGGATTATGTTGCAAAAATGTCCACAATGTATGGATATTTTTTAATTTCATCTACTTTGCTGCTGGTGTAAATGCTGTGGCTTTTCTTGTGGAATTTCGCTGCTTTAAATCTGCATTGTTCATGCCACTGATGCCATCTTACATCTAACAGCAGAAGTCCTTCAGTGGGTGGAAAAAGCAGTGTGTTTTATCAGGGGAGCCACATCATTTTATACCTGGCAATAATTGGTACCAATCATTAATTCTAATTATTGTTAGTGGTATTATTAAATGTAAAGGCTCATGCACACGAACGTCTGCTGCCCGTTGCCATATTGTGGCCCGCATTTGCGGATCCGCATTACACGGGCACCGTTCCGTGTGCATTCCGCATTCCCATTCACTTTAATGGGTCCGCAAATCCAGAGATGCGGAACGGTGCGGAACGGAAGCACAGAACAGAACACTACAGAAGCACTACCGAGTCCTTGCTGGGGTTCCGTTCCTTGCCTCCGCATCGCAAAAAGATAGAACATTCTCTATCTTTTTGCGGAACGGACGGATTGCGGACTCATTCATGTGAATGGGTCCGGGATCCCCATGCGGCTGGGCTACGGTCGGTGCCCGTTTATTGCGGATCACAATTTGCGGTCCACAGCACGGGCACGGGCTTCACACGGTTGTGTGAACAAGCCCTAAATATCATCATTCCACATGTAAAATATGCTGCTATAATACAGCTTGTATTTCATAAAGGCAGCATATGTACGATGATTGTGCAGATGGAAATTGGATGCTTTCATTTCTTAGACTGTAAGCTCCTTACAAAAAAAAATCACAGAAAATAGGATACTATGCACTAACAAAATAGATGCAAGCATTATATATGGACCAAGCCCTCACTCTGATGTAATAGAATCTGAGACTCTTAGCCAATATATTTTGATCAAAACACATCTGTTCCCACCTACCCAGCTCCTTACAACCTGGCTAACTTTTCAACGGATTGCAAAATATCACATATGATGTCATACTGTTATAATCATACGCATTTGTACGCAGTAGAATAGATTTGGTTCAGGGTGAAATCCATTGACCACATATGGGGCAAGAAGGGAATTTTTCTGGGATTCAGTGGTTCTCAACTCAGAACATAAAAATGATCCCTGTAACAGTAGTGGACAGGCAGGGCCGGTGCTACCATAAGGCAGACCAAGCGGCCGCCTTAGGGCGCACCCTGGGGGAGGGCGGAAAAATGTGACATAGAGGGGGAGAAATGTGACATGGGGGTCTGATGGCTGACATTGGGGGCTAATGGCTGGGGGATGATGTCTGACATGGGGTTCTGATCTGAGGTCTGATTAACATTGGGGGTCTGATTGGGGGTGTTAGCTGAGGTCTGATTAACATTGGGGGTCTGATTGCTGGTCTGACCTGAGGTGTAATGGAAAATATTTTTTTCTTATTATCCTCCTCTAAAACCTTGGCGTGTCTTAGAGGGCGAAAAATATGGTCCTTAAACCAGCCATTGTCTGAAGCAGAGAGAAGATACCAGGACCACAGAGAGGAGAAGCGTGGGGGGGGGGGGCGCCAAAATGTAGCTTCGCTTGTGTTGGCAAAAATCCTTGCACCGGCCCTGTGGACAGGTCATAATGATTCAGCAAGGTTTATGGTCTTCACCAGCTTTTCTGATAAAGAAAAGTTTAACAATTTTTTTTGTGTGTTTTTTACTGTCACTCCATGACAAACTGTAACGAATTTTGGCTACTTTTTCACTGTTTCTCCTGCTGGAGAGTCAATATTAAGGTATTATGGCTTTAAATTATGCTATAGAACACATTGACAAAAGAACTAATTCAAAAGGTATAAGGAAAAAAGTAAGAAAAAATTGAAGTGTATGTCATCTGAAACACAAGGATGCAGTTGCTCCAGGAACGGTAACTAGAAGTAACTTTATATGCAGAACCCAAATAGACCTCTGGTTATCACTTTTTCACATCCTCATTATAAAAAAAATCCCTTCACTTGACTTGTCCTGTGCAGACTAACTAACTACAGACCTGTCTCTAATCCCCCTTCATCTCTAAACTCCTGGAGCATCTGGTCTACTCATCCGCTATTTCTCTTCTAACTCGCTCCTTGATACATTACAATCTGGTTTCAGCACTCTAAATTCTATAGAGACTGCCCTCACCAAAGTGACAAATGGCCTCCTCACAGCTAAATGCAACAGTGACTACTCTCTACTAATTCTCCTTGATCTCTGTGCAGCATTTGACACTGTAGACCACCATCTCTTCCTTAACATGCTCCAATTTATCGGCCTTGAGGACATCAGGCTCTCTTGGTTTTCTTCCTCTCTCTCTGGCCGCTGCTTCAGTGTGTCATTCACTGGTTCTACTTCCTCTCCCTCTTACTTTTGGAGTTCCTCAGGGTTCAGTCCTAGGTCCTCTCCTCTTTTCTCTCTACACAGACCGTATTGGACAGATTATCAGCAGATTTGGTTTCCAGTACCATCTTTATGACATCCAACTATACACTTCAACCCATGACATCACCCTTGTTGTACTACATAACACCAGTGACTGTCTGTATGCTGTCTCTAACATCATGTCCTCTGTCTATCTGAAACTGAAACTTTAGAAAACGTAACTACTGTTCTCTCCATCTACTAACCTACTTAAACCTGAAACCTCAGATAAACTATTGTCACGCTGTCTCGATGTTATGTTTGACATTGATCTTTCCTTCACCCCTATATTCAATCACTTGCCTGCTCATGCCTCCTGCACCTGAAAAACATCTCTAGAATCCCCCCCTTTTCTTACTGATGGAAAAAACAAAAAATCTTATTGTTGCTCTAATCCATTCCTGTCTTGATTACTGTAACTCATTACTAAATGGTCTTCCCCTCAAGACTGCAGCAGTCAGGCTCATCTATCTGTCTAAGGTCTCTTTCACACGGGCGTCACGCGTGAGGGCCGGATACGATGCGGGTGCGTTGCGGGAAAACGTTTTAATGCATTTTGCACGCATGTGACAAAAATCGGCATGTTTAGTACCCAGACCCTAACCCGGACTTCTTCACAGAAGTTTGGGTTTGGGTTAGATATTCTGTAGATTTTATTATTTTCCCTTATTACACTGTTATAAGGGAAAATAATACAGAATGCTTAGTAAAATGTCTATATCTCCTAGCAACCATGCATGAAAATTGCACCGCATCCGCACTTGCTTGCGGATGCTTGCGATTTTCACACAGCCCCATTCATTTCTATGGGGCCTGCGTTGCATGAAAACTCACTTAAAGCTCATCTTTGTAGGTTGGCCAATCACATCCCTCCTCACATTCATCCTCTCTTGCACTCAGAAGCACTACAGATATTGGCTGGGGACTGGCTCAAGCAGCCTTATATCTACTCCACTAGACTGTTAAGATGGCCAGACCATTTTACAAATCAAGCACTTGTTACACCTTCCGTGTCATCCCCATCTCCTCATAAATTGTAAGCTCTTACAAGAAATTGTAAGCTCTTACAAGAAAACATTTCTCTTGTTTTAATTGTTGACTTGTCTGTTGCTATGTAATTTATAACTCTGTTTGTACAGAAACCCCCTGATTGTGAAGCTGTCATGCTCTGCTCAGGTTCTGCTCTGCGGAGGTCTGCCAGGTTAGCAACATGTGTGTAGTTTTTTGTTTTTGTTTTGGAGTTGAGCTGTATCCACCTCCATTCAAGTGCACTGGGTGGGGTTGTTTGTATGAGTTTAAATTACGCCCCTTCCCAGTGTCCTGTGCGGGTTATAGCTTCTATCTTGCTCAGTGGAAGGAAGGAAGGAAGGAAGGAAATAAGGATTTGCTGTATCTGCTCTGTGACAAGATAAGTTGGTTTTGTTTTCTTGTGTGTGTTCTGTCTAGGCTGTTAGAGAGACGCCTGCCTCCTCCAGGTCTGAGGAAGCAAGCTGTCTCTTTCCCCCTGTCACCATCTTAGGGATTTTAGGGAATTTTTTGCCTTAGGCACGGGGGCACATTTATTCCCACCTCCAGGGTCTGAACGTGGGCACAGAAGTCTAGGGAGAGCTGGTAGGGATTTGTAAGGAGGTGACCTTTATCCCCAGCTTCTGGCCTAGACACTTGTTTGTGGATTTCTGTTGTATGTTGTATCCTGTCCAGCGTGACAGAAGCGTTGTGGAATATGTTGGCGCTATATAAAGATTATTATTAATAATAATATTATTATTATCTAGACTTTTCTGAGGGCCACCAGTTTGCTACCTCTAGAAGAAGTCTTAATTTAGTGGTTGTAGACTCAGGCAGATCAAGAGAAACTGGTCTGTGCCACCATGGAGACCGGACAATTTTTGGCCAATGGGCAAACTAAGGTCAGGACAGGCAGAGTTCATGCATTACAGTAATCAGGCAATAGGTTTGGGCAGGTGGCACAGGTTCAAATACGGTGATCAGATTTAGGACAGACAGGAAAGGGTCAAAACGGTATACAGGGAGAGGTCGGGCATGCAAGATCAGAGCAATACAATTGTAGACAACAACTGGGACCTCCTTCTAGAGTGTTGTAAAACTTAACTTTTACTATAACAATTAAAATCTTCAAATAGAGTCATATTTTGTGCTGGCAGATCATGAAGAGTTAAGTGTCAGGTCTCAATACAGATAACATCAGCTGGTCGGGGTCAATATAGTTTTAGTGGTGGTTCATCATATCAAAGGCAGTGCTATTGGTATGCTAGCCTACTTGTGCTTTCCCTATTAAGCCCTAGTCTAGCAAGGGGGAGCACCTCAAATTGGCTGTAGTCGAAGCACCTGCCCTGAGAAGGTCGACCCCCAGCCATCTGGAACCTCAGACCTATTTAGAAAACTCTCATAGAGTATAAATCCTAATTCCTTCAACATGTTTTGTTGTGTAGAGTAAAAGGTGCGCCGTTTTGTTTTTGGAAGCCAGATTTTGCTGGACTGGTTTTTTGACACCATGTCCCATTTGAAGCCCCCCTGATGCACCCCTAGAGTAGAAACTCCATAAAAGTGACCCCATCTAAGAAACTACACCTCTCAAGGTATTCAAAACTGATTTTACAAACTTTGTTAACCCTTTAGGTGTTGCACAAGATTTAATGGAAAATAGAGATACAATTTCAAAATTTCACTTTTTTGGCAGATTTTCCATTTTAATATTTTTTTTCCAGTTACAAAGCAAGGGTTAACAGCCAAACAAAACTCATTATTTATGGCCCTAATTCTGTAGTTTACAGAAACACCCCATATGTGGTCGTAAACCGCTGTACGGGCACACGGCAGGGCACAGAAGGAAAGGAATGCCATACAGTTTTTGGAAGGCAGATTTTGCTGGACAGTTTTTTTTGACACCATGTCCCATTTGAAGCCCCCCTGATGCACCCCTAAAGTAGAAACTCCAAAAAAGTGACCCCATTTTAGAAACTACGGGATAGGGTGGCAGTTTTTTTGGTACTAGTTTAGGGTACATATGATTTTCGGTTGCTCTATATTACACTTTTAGTGCGGCAAGGTAACAAGAAATAGCTTTTTTGGCACTTTTTTTGTGTTATTTACAACATTCATCTGACAGGTTAGATCATGTAGTAATTTTATAGAGCAGGTTGTCACGGACAACCTAATATGTATACAATTTTTATTTATTTATGTAAGTTTTATACAATGACTTCATTTTTAAAACCCAAAAAATGTTTTAGTGTCTCCATAGTCTAAGAGCTATTTTTTTTTTAGTTTTTGGGCGATTATCTTAAGTAGGATCTAATTTTTTGCGGGATGAGATGATGGAGATGAGATGGGATGACACTATTTTGGGGTGCATATGACTTTTTGATCGCTTGCTATTACACTTTCTGTGACGTAAGATTACAAAAAATGTCTTTTTTTACACAGTTTTTTTTTTTTTTTTTTTTTTTACGGTGGTCACCTGAGGGGTTAGGTGATGTGATATTTTTATAGAGCCGGTCAATACGGACGTGGCGATACCTAATATGCATACTTTATTTTAATTTATGTAAGTTTTACACAATGATTTAAAAAAAAAATCATGTTTTAGTGTTTCCATAGTCTAAGAGCCATAGTTTTTTCAGTTTTTCGGCGATTATCTTGGGTAGGGTATGATTTTTGCGGGATGAGATAACGGTTTGGTTGGTACTATTTTGGCGTACATGTGACTTTTTTAATCACTTTTATTACCTTTTTTGGGAAGTAAGGTGGGCAAAATTTCAATTTTCTCATAGTTTTTTTTTTTTTTTTTTTATGGCGTTCACCGTGCAGGGAAAGTAACATGACCGTTTTATAGATCAGTTCGTTACGGACGCGGTGATACCTAATATGTGTAGTGTATTATTATTTTTGTATTTTGTATTATTTTTTTTATTCAGTGATAAATGTTTTTTTTCCACTTTTTTTTACATTTTTTTCACCCAGACCCACTTGGTTCTTGAAGATCCAGTGGGTCTGATGTCTGTATAATACAGTACAGAACACTATATAGGGTTTTGTACTGTATTTTACTTACACTGAACAGATCTATGCTTTTAGCATAGATCTGTTCAGCACCATGGACAGCAGGACGCCTGAGAAGGCGTCTTGTTGCCATGGGAACCTTCCCCGTCTGCCACAACTTCGCAGACGGGGAAGGGTGAGCACGGGGCTGCGGGGGGCTGTCGGGGGGCTGCAAAGGCACAGCAGCCCCCCAATGGGAGAGGGAGGGAGCTCCCTGACCGATGACAGTTAACCTTTTCCATACCGCGGTTCGTACGGACCGCGGTATGGAAAGGGTTAAACGGCTGACATCTGCACAGATGTCAGCCGTTTATACCAGGGTGTCAACAATGTGCTGACACTCTGGTATAACCACTGTACACCAACAAATTTTCAAGAGGAGGCGGGCGGGGGATCGCGATCCCGCCTGCCGCACCGCCCGCACCGCCCACAACCCCCCCCCTGCACCACCCGCCGGCATAAAATCATGCAGGGGTGCACAGGGGGGTGCAAAATCTTTATTTTAGCCACACTAAAGTTTAAAGAAACTGCAGAAAGCGCAGCAAATCGCAGGTCTGAATTGACATGCGGTTTGCTGCGATCGCCAACACGGGGGGGGGGGGGGGGTCACATGACCCCCCCTGGCATTGTGACAGGATGCCAGCTGAATGATTTCAGCTGACATCCCGTTCCGATTAACCCCGCGGCGCCGGAATCTCGATTTAAAGTTAGGGCGTACCGGTACGCCCTACGTCCTTAAGGGGTTTAAAGCAGGATAGACCATGTGCATCCTAAGAGAGTAAGCACTAGGAAACAGGTGTCATGCTCATCAGGAGAGAGGAGATGCTGGCAATCATGGACTGCTGGCCTCACAATATTGTTATCTTGTCCTGCATTAAATTACAAGTGTTATGGGGTCCTTCCTTTTTGTGTGTTGCAATTATGTGCCCTCACTTCTACACACAACATTCTACCTAGAAGATTATCAAGAGGAATAGAATATAGAGGACACTTGGGTGGTGATGACTATGAGGCTTGTTAATAGCTATGTCTTCTGCAGCGGTAGATACTATCCTGTGCACACTACCATATGTGTTCATTGGGAAGTTGTTTTTCTTCATGGTTTCTATCTATTACACTTTATTGACTAGGAGATTAGACACCTCTTATATTTCAGTATATACATTAGATATGCTGACAATGGGCAAATAACACACAATAATATACCGTAGAAAAAGTAAGACAATATATGTGGTTACATTATAACCTCAAGACATAGTGCATATTTTTTATTGCACTATAGGTGGGGAGTACACTTTTGGAAGCTATATGGGCAGTTGTTGACTCACATATGGGCTTTAATATTTTCTTGGAATGCATACTGTTAATATGGCAAATGAAACAAGTTTTGCCACATCTTAATTAATAATCTCTTTACTGACTACAGGGATAGTTATTATTTACTCTTTTATATAGCGCCAACGTATTCCACAGCGCTTTACAGACATACAGATATGTTATATACTGTTCGTCCATAAATAAAGGATATAGGAGAAACCAGCGTACTCCTAAATAAAATAAAAATGTATTAAAAACTGGCTTACTACACTAGATGTCACACAACTGCATAAAGTGTGCAGTCAGAACATATACAGTTCTGATCAAAAGTTTAAGACCACTTGAAAAATGGCAAAAAAAATCATATTTTACATTGTTGGATCTTAACAAGGTTCCAAGTAGAGCTTCAACATGCAACAAGAAGAAATGGGAGTGACACAAAACATTTTTTGAGCATTCAATTAATTGAAAATAACGATTAAACTGAAACAGGCTGTTTTTCAGCTGATACAAATTTTAGGACCACATGCCTTTAAAAGGCCAAATCTGTGCAAAGATGTGGATTCATTGTCATTTTCTGTCAGGTAGTCACCCGTTGTGATGGCAAAGGCAAAAAAAACTCTATTTTTTTAACGTGGTCGGGTAGTTTAACTGCATAAGCAGGGTCTCTCACAGTGCGCCATCGCTGCTGAGGTGGGACGCAGTAAGACAGTCATTTGGAATTTCTTAAATGATCCTGAGGGTTACGGAACAAAAAAGTAAAGTGGAAGACCCAAAAAATGCCATCAGCACTGAGCCGGAGGATCCAATTGGCTGTCCGTCAAGACACTGGACGATCCTCGACCCAAATTAAGGCCCTTACTGGTGCTGACTGCAGCCCCATAACAATCAGATGGCATCTGAGACTGAGGGGCTTCAAAAACAAAAAACGTCTTCAAAGACCTCGTCTCCTTGAACACCACAGAACTGCTCGTTTGGACTTTGCAAGAGAGCACCAAACATGGGACATTCAAAGGTGGAAGAAAGTTTTATTCTCTGATGAGAATTTTTTTTACCTTGATGGTCCTGATGGTTTCCAACATTACTGGCATGACAAGCAGATCCCACCTCAGATGTTTTCTATGCGCCACAGTGGAGGGGGCGCCATAATGGTCTGGGTGCTTTTTCCTTTAGTGGAACAATGGAGCTTCAGGAAGTGCAGAAGGGTCAAATGGCCGCTGGCTATGTCCAGATGTTGCAGAGAGCATTCCTCATGACTGAGGGCCCTCGTCTGTGTGGTAACGACTGGGTTTTTCAACAGGACAACGCTACAGAACACAATGCCCGCAGGACAAGGGACTTCTTCCAGGAGAATAACATCACTCTTTTGGCCCATCCTGCGTGTTCCCCTGATCTAAATCCAATTGAGAACCTTTGGGGATGGATGGCAAGGGAAGTTTACAAAAATGGACAACAGTTCCAGACAGTAGATGGCCTTCGTGCTGCCGTCTTCACCACTTGTTCCCACTCACCTCATGGAAACGCTTGCATCAAGCATGCCGAAACAAATTTTGGAAGTGGTAAACAATAACGGCAGAGCTACTCATTACTGAGTTCATGTTTGGAAGTTGGATTTCTGTTTTGGGGGGGTTTAGAGTTTTTTTTGGAGGTGTGGTCGTTGTTTTCATTAAATTGAATGCTCAAAAAATGTTTTGTCTCACTCTCATTTCTTCTTGTTGCATGTTGAAGCTCTATTTGGAACGTTGTTAAGATCCAGCCATGCTAAATATGATTTTTTTGCCATTTTTCAAGTGGTCTTAAACTTTTGATCAGGACTGTATGTTGGTTTGCAGGGTTTCCTAATACAGTATATATAGATTTCTGTCCAGAGGCTACATTCTGTATCAGTTCCTGTATACACTTTGAGCAGGAGAGAGCAGAAGGTATCATTGCTGTCAGTAAATTCAATGCTCTGGCCCATTGCTACGTCTTTTCTCTAACATGAGAAAATTTAAAGAAATGTATCTTTAGTCACGATATATTGGTAGCATTCTCTCAGCACCTCGGTACAGATTATATAGGGGTGCTATTAAGAATAATATTAAACACATTCTCTCTCTGTCTCTTCTCTCTGCCTCCTCATTGCCCCTCATTGCTCAGAGAATGCAAGACAAAACACAAACAATCAGGGGCGTAGCTAAAGGCTCATGGGCCCTGGTGCAAGAGTTCAGCTTGGGCCCCCTTTCCCTCAAACCTTCGTGCTGCATGAGGCAAAAATTGAAACGGCACCCCCCCTCCCCCATACCAAATTCTTAACCTAACCCCTTCTGTCCAGCCAGAGGTGTAACTTGCATACACTTTCTATAATACCAGTGTCTTCTTATGTGGCGCAAGGGTCTTTGGGCCCCTTAGGCTCCAGGGCCCGGTAGCGACTGCTACCTCTGCACCCCCTATAGCTACGTCTCTGCTAACAATACACTAACTCAGGGGTCAAGTCCTGGGAAAAAAAGTGTGGGAACTCACCCAAGATCCACTGCAACCCCCCCCCCCCCCCCCCCCTCCAAAAAATAAAAAAGCACAGAAAATCTAGCATGCTGTAATTTGTGTCGCTGCGGACTAAAAAATAAATTAAAAAAATAGCACTTTTAGAAAAGTTTGTCCTGGGATTCGATCTCATGACCTCTACACAGCAGAAGCAAGGCATATGCCCTCACAGCTATGAAAGCTGTCTAGCTTGCTACTTAAAAAAAAATATATATAAGACTTCTACTGTAGGTAACTTTGCCCACTGTGTATAGATGTAGCAGAGCTGGGTGTGTTGGGGCAGCTGTCATGTGTATGGTTGTACACTAGGTATCAGTACACAAGGTATCAGTAGAAGTATCAGAAAAAGAAAAAAAAACACTTTTAGTTTGTCCTGGGATTCGAACTCATGACCTCTACACATTACAGGCAAGGCATTTACCCTCACAGCCATAAAAGCTGTTGAGGTAGTTGCTTAAAAAAAAAAAACTAAGACTTCTACTTATACCTAGTGTACTGATACCTAGTGTACAACCATACACATGACAGCTGCCCCAACACACCCAGCCCTGCTACATCCATACACAGTGGGCAGCTGTCATGTGTATGGTTGTACACTTGGTATCAGTAAACTAGGTATCAGTAGAAGTCTTATAAAAAAAAAAAAAACACTTTTAGAAAAGTTTGTCCTGGGATTCGAACTCATGACCTCTACACATCAGAGGCAAGGCATTTACCCTCACAGCCATAAAAGCTGTCAAGGTAGCTGTTTAAAAAAAAAAAAATAAGACTTCTACTTATACCTAGTGTACTGATACCTAGTGTACAACCATACACATGACAGCTGCCCCAACACACCCAGCTCTGCTACATCCATACACAGTGGGCAGCTGTCATGTGTATGGTTGTACACTAGATATCAGTACACTAGGTATAATTAGAAGTCTTATATTTTTTTTTTTAAGCATTTACCTAGATGGCTTTCATGGCTGTGAGGGTAAATGCCTTCCTCTGATGTGTAGAGGTCGTGAGTTCGAATCCCAGGACAAACTTTTCTAAAAGACATTCTAAATGATCTCGTAGTGAAGGAGATGATGTCATTAGGGGGCGGGGCGCCATGAGAGGAGTCGCAGGCAGTGGCACCGCACAGACAGCTTCCTCTCAACTGAAGCCTCCCCTAGCCTGCCCTGCACAGTGCGCTCCGTCTCCCCCTGTGAATCTGATTCAGCCGTGTTCTCCTGGCTTGAGGCTGAAAGGGAACGGCGTTCCTGCCATGAAAAAAGTGCAGGAACGCCGTTCCCATGCGTTCCCCCTCCACTCGACCCCTGCACTAACTATTGCATACAAGGCTGTCCACAACTTGTCCCCTCCATACATCTGTGACCTGATCTGCCTTTACCATCCCACACGCAATCTCTGATCCTCACAAGACCTCCTTCTTTACTCTTTTCTTATCTGCCCTTCCCACAATCATCTCCAAGATTTCTCCTGTGCATCCCCCATACTCTGGATCCCAACACATCTAACTCTCACCTACAGTGGAAACCTTAAAAAGAAATCTGAAAACCCACCTCTTCAGACAAGCCTACAATATACACCCCTCTTGATATGTACAGCGCTATGGAATGAATAGCGCTTTAATAATAATTAGAGATGAGCAAATTGAAGTTGATAAAGTGGAATCTGATCCGAATTTCAGGAAAAATTTGATTCGCAACGAATGTGAATTTCCTTGCGCTTTGTGGTAATGAATCACATTTTTCCTAAAATGGCTACTGCACGTGCGAGGACATGGCAAAAAGAAGGCTGCGAAGGCGGGATCACCCAGACCGACATGCATGAGGACAATCAGCAGCAAGCCAGCCCTGTGATGTTACAGCCCTATAAAGAAGGCGGCCATCTTAGATTCAGACATTTTCCAGCATTCTGAGTGCAGGGACAGACGTGAGAAGGCGCTAGGAACAGCAATAAGAAAAACCTCTTTGTAAAAAACAAAAAGCTGCAAAAAACAATTTATAAGTGCAGGGAAAGGATAGGGAGTAATCATTTCACAGCATCTTAGTGCAGGGAGAGACGTCAGAAGGCGCTAGGGACAGTGCTAGAAAAGCGATTTACATGTGCAGGGAAAGATTATTTGGGGATCCAAATAGCCATTATACAGCCCTGTCATTCCAGCAATTTGTTCTTGTTAGGGAGGAATCATTTCACAGCATCTTAGTGCAGGGAGAGACCTCAGAAGGCACTAGGGACAGTGCTAGAAAAGCGATTTACAAGTGCAGGGAAAGGATAGGGAGGAATCATTTCACAGCATCTTAGTGCAGGGAGAGACGTCAGAAGGCGCTAGGGACAGTGCTAGACAAGCGATTTACAAGTGCAGGGAAAGATTATTTGGGGATCCAAATAGCCATTATACAGCTCTGTCATTCCAGCAATTTGTTCTTGTTATTGGGGTGCAAGTGCTATGTTTAAAAGCGTTTAGTGGCCTATTTCACTACAAAAAGAAAAAAAAATATTCTCAGTTCACTTCTGCAGTTATATGTGTTGAAAGTGTTAAGTGGCCAATTTCAGTACAAAAAGAAAAATATATACACATTTCACTGTTGTAGTTTTTTGAGGTGAAAGCATTTAGCGGCTATTTTAGTACAAAATAGAAATATATTCTCAGTTCACTTCTGTAGTTATATGTAGAGGTGGGCCAGATCAAATTTTTTCTGAATCCGAATCCGAAAAGGTTCTCGAATATATCGAATCTCGAATCCTACGAATCCTGTTCATAAGAATTGTATGAACGGTGTAAGAAACAGTCAGACCGCGTCAGTTTGTCTGAACCTCCGCCTCCACCCCCCAGTCACTGTCGCACCCTCTATGACCGCGATCATTACGCCCCTGCTCCTATCACTACAGAAATACAGGGTAATACAGCACACATACCTCTTACATCCAGTGATGTCTCCTTTGATGTAGATGTTCTCTTTCCTCATCTTCTCCTGTCAGATCTTCAGACCAGACCACCATTTTTCAGCCATTTTTCGTCTCTGCAGTTTGACCCCAAAAAAATCGTAGTTTACTACTTTTCCATCATCCTTGCATTTTCTGGACAAATCATCCTACCACCCACAATACTGCGCTGCTGTGCTCCCCAATACTATACTGCAGAAACAGATAATACCCCTGATAAAACTAGTACTGTACCACACAGAGCCCCCATATAAAATACCCCTTCTTTGTGGCCTCAGTAGATGCCCCCATAGTGCCCCCAATAATGTGCTAATAAGAAGTGGCCCCACAGTGCCACCCAATAATGTGGCAGTAAAAAGGGACCCCCATAATTCCCCCCAATAATGTGCCAGTAAGAAGTGGCCCCACAGTGCCACCCAATAATGTGCCAGTAAAAAAGGACCCCTATAGTGCCCCCAATAATATGCCAGTAAGTGTCCCCATAGATGCCCCCCCAATCATGTGCCAGTATAGAGTGCCTCTCTCCTCCCACCATGTGCCAGTATCAAGTGTGGAGTGCCTCTCTCCTCCCCCCATGTGCCAGTATCATAGTGCCATCTACCCCCCCAATCTGCCAGTATCATAGTGCCATCCCCCCAATGTGCAAGTATCATAGTGCCATCTCCCCCTCAATGTGCCAGTATCATAGTGCCATCTCCTCCCAATGTGCCAGTATCATAGTGCCATCTCCCCCCAATGTGCCAGTATCATAGTGCCATCTCCCCCCAATGTGCCAGTATCATAGTGCCACCCCCCCAATGTAACAGTATCATAGTGCCATCTCACCCCATAATGTGCCAGTATCATAGTGCCATCTCCCCCCCAATGTGGCAGTATCATAGTGCCTTCTCCCCCCAATGTGGCAGTATCATAGTGCCATTCCCCCCTAATGTGCCAGTATCATAGTGCCATCTCCCCGCCAATGTGCCAGTATCATAGTGCTATCTCCCCCTATATTGTGCCAGTATCATAGTGCCATCTCCACCCCCAATGTGCCAGTATCATAGTGCCATCTCCCCCCCAATGTGCCAGTATCATAGTGCCATCTCAACCCCAATGTGCCAGTATCATAGTGCCATCTCCCTCCCCAAATGTGCCAGTATCATAATGACTCCCCCGCAATGTGCCAGTAGTATAATAGTGCCTCCCCCCCCCCAATGTGCCAGAAACAGATAAAAAAAAAAAAAACGCTTT
This sequence comes from Bufo gargarizans, assembly GCF_014858855.1. NCBI lineage: Eukaryota > Metazoa > Chordata > Amphibia > Anura > Bufonidae > Bufo > Bufo gargarizans. The sequence goes on from NC_058083.1 coordinate 114,268,814, forward strand.
TACTTACCTCCGCTGCGATGCAGGCCTCTACCGGCCTGTGTCCCGCGCTGTACGGCTCAGGCGGCGCGATGATGATGTCATCGTGCCGCCTGCACCGGCCTCTGATAGGCTACGGCCCTTGTGCCGGCAGTCTATCAGAGGAACAGGGAAGGGAAAAGCCTCTCCCTCCCCTGCCGCACGGAAAAGCCTCTCCTTCCTGCTGTGCCCTGCCACCACCAGTCTGGGCCCCACCGGGATTCGTCGGATTTGTATCGGGTAAATTACGTTGGGATTCGAGTCCACGAATCCAGCAAGATTCGAGGGATTCGTGGATTCGAGGGATTCGTCGTCGCACCTCTAGTTATATGTGTTGAAAGTGTTTAGTGGCCTATTTCAGTGCAAAAATAAAAATATATACACATTTCACTGTTGCTGTTATTTGTGGTAAAAACATTAAGTGGCCTATTTCAGTACAGAAAGAAAAATGTATACGCATTTCACTTCTGCAGTTATATGTGGCGAAAGCATTTAGTGGCCTATTTCAGTACAAAAAATAATAATATATACATCGTTTTTAGGGGTGCCAAGATCTGGAGGAGACATCCACCGCTTCCCCCACTAGGCGGGCAAGTAGTGATAAGGAGAGTGGCGTGGGAGGTGGTGTTGTGAGCGGTCAGACCCAGAGACCGTTAAGGAGAACATCAGTGATGTGCAGACACTAATTGATGATGACGAAGCCAATTGCACATGGGAGCCGGGTGCAGAAGGAGCTTCATCATCATCAGGAGAAGTGGGTGGCAGCTTGCCCATGAGGCAGTGGCTGAGCCAGCAAGGTGGTAGCATGGCTGGGAGTCAGCAGGGTGGCAGTAGTGGGAGGTCGGGAGCCAAACGTGCACGTGGTAGACTACCTGCTTTGCACCAGCCTACCTGCCTGGAAAGTAGTGGTGCAGGGGTTCACTGAGGCAGCGACGGTAACAGTCAGTCAGTGTGCACTGTTGGGGGAAAAATCGCCTACTCGGCGGTGTGGCAGTTTTTTGTTAAGCCGCCAGAAGAGGTTAACATGGCCATATGTAGAATATGTGGGCAGAAGGTGAAGCGTGGCCATGGTGCCATTGTTGGCACCACACCCCTGCTTCAACATATACAGTGTCACCGTAAAGTGGCCTGGGAGAACCGTGGCTCTGATATGGTGGTCCATATGCCGCAGCAACCGCCACATCACCCAGGGGCACGCACCTGGTTTTTAGGCAGTCAAGGCTCCACCACCTCACCAGAAGGGAGCTGTCTGTCATTCCCATCTTCTGTTGCTCCAGATGCTTCTGTTCCTCGTCGTCAGTAATTCCGTCAGCAATCGATCACCGAAGTGATTGCCAAGAGACAACATTATGCGTGCACTCATCCAATGGCACAGAAGCTGAATGTGCTCCTGGCCAAGTTGCTGGTGCTGCAGTCCCTCCCTTTCCAAGTGGTGGACTCTGCACCTTTCAGTGAACTGATGGCTTGTGCCGAGCCGAGGTGAAGAGTCCCAAACCGTAATTTCTTTGCGAAAAAGGCAGTACCAGCCCTAAACAATATGTAGAACAGAAGGTGGGCCAGTCCTTCAGCCTGTCAGTGTCTGCCAAAGTGAAAAACAGTGCCGACATGTGGAGCTGTAACTAAGGCCAGGGACAATACATGTCCTTTACAGCCCACTGGGTGAATGTAGTTCGTGCACAGCCACACCAGCAACTTGGCCATGTCAAGCCGCTTCCATCTCCATGTTGTCACTCCGTTGGTCCTGCGACAATGTGCGCCTCTGCCTCCTTATCCTCCACCATGTCCTCAGCCTCCACTGCAGGGACAAATCAAAGTGCCCCTCCAGCATACCACATGTGCAGGGCATGGCGGTGTCAAGCTGTTCTGCACATCGTCAAACAGGGGAGGAACTGCTCCGTGTCCTTCAGCAAGAAATCGAATCCTGTCTTTCTCCCGACAACTGAGAATTGGAACCATGGTGACCGACAACGGGAAGAACATTGTGTCAGCGCTGCGTCAAGGAGGGCTGAGCCATGAGCCCTGCATGGGACACGTGTTCAATTGGGTTGTGAAGCGGTTCCTAAAGTCTTCCACCCATCTGCAAAACATCTTAAAAATGGCCAGGAAATGTTGCATGCACTTCAGCCACTTGTACACCGCAAAGCACATCCTCCTTGAGCTGCAGTGGCAGAACGACATCCCCCAACATAGGCTTATATGTGACGTTTGCACCTGTTGGAATTCCACCCTCCATATGTTGGACAGACTATACAAACAGAGAAAGGCCATCAACAATTTATTGATGATCCAAGCGGATAGGAGTACTCCCCTGTGTAAATTTGATGTCAGCCAGTGGCAGCTCATGTGTGACACCTGCCGTTTGCTCAGACCCTTTGAGGAGGCCACGTTATTTGTCAGTTGCCAGGAGTACGGGATGAACAATGTCATTCCACTTTTTCATGTCCATGAACAGATGGTGGTAACAATGGCTGGTCAGGGGACAGGAGACGTGGCACCTAGATCTCACGACCACATCAGCCCTGAGGGGGGCTGAACTGGAAGAGGAGGAGGACATTGGAGCACAGGCAATGTGTAGTGAAATTGGTGGTTTTTCAACTCAGCTGACAGGAGAGGAGGAGCAGGAGCAGCCAGGGGAGCTACAGGGCGATGAGGAAGACGAGACAGAGGACCTAGACACACTGTGGCAGTATGCCGTATAGATGGAAGCAGGTAGTCCCTCCAAGTCACTTGCACAAATAGCCCGATGTATGCTCACTTGCTTGCGAAGTGACGGCCGAATTGTCACCATTCGGCAGAAGGATGACTTCTGGCTCTCCACCTTGTTGGACCCTCGCTACCGGTCCAAAATGGGGGCCTTTTTTACACCCACTGAGAGGGAGGACAAACTTAACTACTACAGAGACATCCTATGTAGTCAGTTGGCCGCTGCCTATCTGCGCCATCATCCATCCTCTCGCAGGTCTGACCAGAGGGGGCCCTCTGCGCTCACGTTCTGTGTATCACGTTCCACTGCCATGGCTGCTGGGGAGGGGTGGCCGGAGCATAACCAGCTCCATCAGCAGCAGCCTGAGTCAACAGTCGCTGATGAGTAGCTTTCTTAACCCGCAAAGTGAAGAAACTACTAACCAGAAGCAGCAGGTAGACCTGGAGCAGGACCTTAACCAGCAGGTGGTGGCATACTCCACCCAAAATGTGGAGTGACTGACCTTTGTCAAGATGAATCAGACATGTATCAGCCAGGATTTCCACCCACCAATGCCTGATGCATATGATTAGATCATCCATGCCGCCTTACCCAATCCTTGAAAAAAGAGAACGGTTTCTTCTGGCTACCTGCCTCAGCTACTATTCTGATGCTGCCACCCGCCTGATGCCACATATCTGATGTCAAGTGCTTCTTCTTTCACCGACCTTTGTGAACGGGTACTGGTATTGCCACCCACCGCCCCACTCTGTCACCGGGTAACGTTGTGGTCTCCTGATGATGCTGCTGCCATCTCCACACTATGCCATCTTGGCACTCTGTGGTATCCTGATGCTGCTGCCATCTCCACACTATGTCACTTTGCCACTCTGTGGTATCCTGATGCTGCTGCTTCCATCTCCACACTATGTCACCTTGCCACTCTGTGGTATCCTGATGCTGCTGCTAACTCCTCACTGTGTCACCTTGCCACTCTGTGGTTCCCTGATGCTGCTGCCATCTCCAAACTATGTCACCTTGCCACTCTGTCGTATCCTCCTGATGCTGCTGCTGTCGCCACCTCCAGACTCGGTTATTGTACCACTCTGTGGCCTCCTGCTGATGATGCTGCTGCCGCCACCTCCACCCTCTGTCATTGGGCCACTCTGTGGTCTCCTCATGCTGCCGCCAACTCCAGATTCTGTCATTGTGCCACTTGGTGGCCTCCTCATACTGCTGTCAACTCCTGACTCTGTCATTGTGCCACTCGTTGGCCTCCTCATACTGCTGCCAACTCCAGACTTATGATTTGGTAGCCAAAAGCAGGAGTAGGTACAAAACATAGAAGACATGCAGATTTTCCATTCACGTGTCATCTCTGTTTTGGATCCACTCCTGTTTTTTTTGGGTATTAGTAATACTGATGGATTATTGAGCAAATGCTGACCGAGTGAAGGCGTATAATTCACAGACAGGATCCGTTTTTTGTGGGTTATTATTCTGATGGATCAGATGAAGGGCAAATTAATCAGTGACAGCAACACAAACTTTCTGCTGACACCCTCTCCACTTTGTCAGGGGGCTTTACTTGTATAAGCGTTTAATAGAACAGGTTCTGTAGACATCTATGTGGAATCAGCTGGCGACGGTGTAAAAGGAGTGCGCTTCTTCTTGGCGCTAACATCGACCTGTAAGGCTGAGTTCATACTTGAGTTATTTGGTCAGTTTTGGCCCCGTTACTGCCCAAATAAGTGAAGTGTGCAGCGATTCTAAGAGTGACGCCTGTCATCTGCATGTCATACAGACTCACAGTATTATTTCACTACCAAAGAGGACTCCTTATGCGTGTTACTGCAAGGCACAGTGTTATACACCACTATAAATGATCTCTGCAGCCAGGAAATAGACTTTTTTTTATGTAATTTGCTGCGAATCGAACCAAATTTTCTCCAAAAATTCAGCGAACTGGCAAATCGAATTTTTAAAAATTTGCTCATCGCTAATAATAATAAGTAATAATACTAATATTTGAAAGCATATGACCAGAACATCTCAGGTTTTAGATTTTCATGACATTTTTTAAAATCAGAGCTCTGGATTAGTGGTTTGCGATACGAAGGGGCCTATGTACAGCTAACATCTTATCTGTTGACAGTGACAGCCACTGAGCCAAATTCCTTACCAAAAGAGGTAGCACTCAGTGTTCCCTTTTCATTTGATTTTGTTATCTACAGCAGCCTGAATCAAGCAGCAACATGAATGCCAGCCTCATAGCTTCTATTGTAACCAAATGTGTCCTTGAGGTTCTAGAAAAGGCTGAAGAGAAAGCCAAGAATGTCACTGCTGAGGAATCGCAACCTTATGACAATTCCTACTTCTTTATACTGTTTGTCATGCTCTTCTATTCCTTCCTGGCCCTGACAGTTTTCTTTGGTTACATGCGCTCCAAAAAGGAAACCCAGAAGAAGGATCCTTATGAAGAATTTATGGAAGGGCAGAACAAGGAGAAGAAGTGGAAAGCAGAACGAGCGGTCGAGAAGTTTGATTTTGAAGAAGAAAGCATACCTTAATATATATCTTTTTCAATTTCTATAGTTTTTCCAGCATATACGTTGGCCATTGTATGGAAAGAAACACAATTTGCATTTGACAAAGGTCAGTATCATGAATAATGACTTATTGGTACCATTCTTGATTGGAGTACATTGCCGTATGTTGATATAGACCCTTGGTTAATTTTTGGCTTTCTCTAAGAGGAGACATGTAAATATGACCCAGCCAAAATAATTTCTTCTGGCTTTCAACAATCCACACCAGTGTCCACAATGGAAGAAAAATTTGATTATGCTAGTTGAATGGTTGGATGGTGGATTTTCTTTAAACCATGTCTCCAACATGCAAAGCAGCACATTGGATTTACTGTTACCACATTCCTGGATTGCAATATTACCTTCTATTCCTGAAGCAACAACTTAATCTGCTGTACAATGTGTCAAGGAGGGAAAGCAAATAATTACAGACACTAGTGAAATCCAAAACTCACTAGGAGCTCCCAATCTCAAAATATGGACAAAGACTGTCATCCCTTCTGTGACCTACAACCAAACATAATATCTCAGATATCTGCATAATCTCTAAAAATCTGCACAAACTGCGGACTGAACCCTCAATAGGATGATCCATCTTATTAATGCTCATTTAAAATGTTTCTAATCCTTAAACAGAAGTACAAATTCTTCATGTTTCTGATGTTAGAAACGCAAAATTGTGATAATCTCATATCTAAGAAAAACACTACTATTACCAACATGAGGCATTATTGCTAAAAGCCCAAGGGCGATGCTGTACAGTATAAGATAGCAACATATAAAGTGTTCCAATTACTATGTAGACTGTCCCTTAGTGAAAATGTATTAGAGATCAAATCCTCGTCACATACCACACATTCCCTGTCTACCACAGCACAGCATGGAATCGACTTCAATCACACATATTGAGTTATGATGATGGCTGTTAGTCATAAACTGGATGCTCGCTATGATTTTAGAGTTCAGCTGTGGATTTTTTTTTTGCCAATAACAATATATATATATAGAATTATTTGGGTTATTGAATCTATAGATCTTCATGTATGTAAATCTTATGCATATGTAAATCTTTATGCAGCATATCACACGCGTACGGCTGACCATAGATATCTGATTAGTTTAGCCAACAGATTGTAATAATTTCCATATAATTCACTGATAAGCTAATGTCTATGGGGTTGGGTAGATGGATCCTCAATAAAGGCCATTTGGAAAAAATAAGGATCTGACATATTGGATTTTCACTTGTCACAAGTGTTGTTTCTCTTGGACATAAGTGATGCCAGAGGTGCACACCAACCACTTATCTTCTCCTCAATGGATCTAACAGGCATGCTGAGTCAAGCCTATGTGCACGTTAATGGAAATAGTGGGCAAGACAGATGGCAGTGAAAGATTGTCTTCGAAATAACCAAAGGACATCAGAATATCTAAAAAAGATTCCTTTGTCTAACATAAAAACTAAACTACAAACATTAGACATTTTGGTTTCAATTGACATAAGATAAGTTTGAAATATAATTTTTAGGGATTTTTATGGCTAAATAAAAGAACAATTTTGGACATATGATGATGTCTTTTGGTTTTGTGGCCAATGTATGGAAGGACTTTAATGTGCTTTGAATAAATAAGCCATGAACAAATAAGACTATGAAATCACTTTACCAATGTGAATTAAAGTGTATTAAAGGGAATGTGTAATCAGAAAATTACCTACCTATTGTTTAAATCATGTTTTTATGTCAAGCATTCTTTTTAGATTTTTTTTATGAATTTCCTATGTCACTAGCTATATTATTAAAAAATGTACAGTATACACGGTAACTCTACAATTTTCACATGGGCCACCAGGTCTAATATTAGATAAGAACTTGAGCACTCCAAGAAGTAAAGTGGAATAAATACTTTTTTGTGTTCTTTAGAAAAGCATTCCAATTGTAATGTTTCGGTCAAACATTTTTCAAACATTATTACCGTGGAAGAAGAGGAGAGGAGCAAAATATACAGGTGAAACTCGAAAAATTAGAATATCGTGCAAAGTTCACTTATTTCAGTAATGCAACTTAAAAGGTGAAACTAATATATGAGATAGACTCATTACATGCAAAGCGAGATATTTCAACCCTTTATTTGTTATAATTTGGATGATTATGGCTTACAGTTTATGAAAACTCCAAAGTCACAATCAGTGATGAGCAGCAGGGGCAATATTCAAATTCGTGATATTTCACGAATATTTGGGTGAATATTCATCATATATTCGCAAATTTGAGAATAATCGTAATCTCCAGTCATTATTTTCTTGATTGCAAATCGTAAAAATCTAATTTGCAATACGAGAATTCGCGATCAACACTACTCCTATAGTCAACTTTCCTATTGGTTGCTAAGGATGTTGCTAAGTGCCAATATTCGTGATAAATTCGCAAAATTTGCGATTAGAATATTCATGAATATGTATATATAGCACTATATTCTAAATATTTGCAAATTCTCGAACTGGCGATATTCGCGATTAAAATTCGCAATTCCAATATTCACGCTCAACACTAGTCACAATCTCAGGTACCCTTTGCTCAGGGGGTATGGATTAATTAGCTGACTAGCGTGTGACACTTTGAGCTTAGAATATTGAACCTTTTCACAATATTCTAATTTTAAGTTGCATTAATGCAACTCCTTTTAAGTTGCATTACTGAAATAAATGAACTTTTGTATGATATTCAAATTTTTCGAGTTTCACCTGTAACAACCCAAGATAGAATGTAACTACACTCAAGGTCTAAAAATAGGTCATGATTTTCTTATGGTAGGTTCACATCACGTTTTATGCCTCCGTTTGATGTATACGTTACAAAAAAAATAGAAAAATGCAGCACACCCTGTTCTTGTATCCTGCACAGTCCGGTAAACATATATGTTTTTTTTACAAAGGAACTCTATGGTGAATGGATGCCACTGCATGCCATCGGTCTGAGGCTTCCATTTAACTTATACATTTTTTGTATACATTAAAGGGATGGGAAAATGTGGTGTGTACCCACCCTTAACAAGGAGGACACTGTTTAATTACATAGCTTGGTGTCCTACACAGGGATTGATGCAAGCTGCGCTGTCTCCTATAGATTCCTTCAGCTTCAGATTACAGTCCCTGCCCTGTGTGTAAACACTCTCCCTATGATCTCCCTACACTGTCCCTGCACTCTCCCTATCCAATATTCCACAATTAAAAGCTTTTAGCAACACTGTCCCTAGCGCTTGTCATGTCTCTCCTTAGGCTCAGCTTACAGTGAAATGGCCTAGACTGGGCGGGATGAGGCTTTTAAGGGGTCTGGCTAGCTGCTGATTGGTTGTCTGCACAGCATTATGGGATAGCTCACATTCCTGGGCTTCTTACTTTCACTTTGCAGCACGTGCAGCCACCACTTTAGGAAAAAAACAATTCGTTACTACGAAGCGTGAGGAAATTTGTATCCACTTCGGATGCTTCGATTTGCTCAACATTAATTACAATGATGAAATTATAGTAAGAAAAAGAGCCAGAATGTATTTCAGGCCTTCTCTGAGGATGAGGCTTTAAGACGTGAAATGTTTTACTATTTGCACCACAACTATCTCAGCTCCTGCTGCTCTATAAACACACTGAGACAGATTTACTAATCCTATAGATGGCATAAACCTAGACTGTCTAGACTTTCCTCAGGTTTACCACGATGGCTCAGGCTGAATGATAAATCTGGTGCAGGGATCGACTGTTTTTTCTCGGACTCTATATCAACTATTGGTTGGCTTACTTTGTGAAATAATTTTACACCACAATAGTGGTGCAAGTATGGAGCAAAATGTTGCATCTTAGGCAATGCCCCCTTCCCACAAAGCTCCGCACAACTCACTAAGCTCTGCTCTATTTTCAGTGAATTGGAAAAAGTTCTAGTTGCACCAGTTTCCTCCAATTTTGGCAATTTTTTAGATTCTAGGCGCTAATCGTTAGTAAATCTGGGCCACTGTATGCAGATTGCACTGAATTTTCATGGTGCAAAGTTCCCTTTAAAGGGTTACATTTTTGTTCAATTGAAACTTGTAGTTCTGCTTTATATTTGTTTTTCTAAGAAAACGGTGGAAGGAAGTTTTCTCCTGTGTTCTCACCACATACCACATAATACTGAACATGTCATTTCAGATTAGTATCATTGTGTGCGTCTGGCATCACAACAATTTCTGTGCTTTTGCAGGGTGGTGCAGGCTCGGATCATGTCTGGTGTTTCTGTGTTTCTATAAGAAAGATCTTTGATGTATTTGATAATGACTAACTGGAAGAATTGCTAACTGGAGGTGCATACAGGGCTGGTTTTAGTGGGCAATGGAACAGAGCCCCCCATTTACTATGGGGTGGTTGAGTGCGGTAACCTAAGGAGCAATTTAAAATCATCTTCTCTTGCTTGTACCAATATAAACAATCCCGGATTATCTCCCTCCTCATAAAAGCATGTTAATAGGTGGGACATGGAAGTTAATGGTCTTGTGATAGTACTCATATATCCAGGCCCAGCTCTTTATGTGCCATCAGTGCTATATCATGTATATGACTATGTTGTAGAACTACATGTTGTGTAACCTGAATCACATTAAAAGTAAAAAAAAAAACGATTTAACCAGGAGCATCTACAGTCAAACCCGTGGGACGCGGCGCCTGTGCACAGAATATTTTGTTGCATGTCAGTCGGAGACAATAAGTGAGGGACAGTTTATCTAGTGGAACATTCCTCAGCAGTACTCACTTATCGCATTATAATGCTATTAATAACTGACAGGACCGGACCGACTATGCAGTGACAAGCAGACTAGAGGAACTAGCTACAAGTTTTTTTTTTTTTTGTTTTAAAGCTTTATTGGAGGTTCTAATAAGATACACATACATAGAACTAACTACAAAGTTTTAAGGGTATGTCCACACAGGATGGATGTTCTCCGCTGCGGTTTGGCGATTTGCAAATTCACATCATTGTACAGGACCAAATTCACATCATTGTACAGGACCAGCCAAGTGGAGTTTTACGAAATCTCATCTACACACTGGGAAATGATCCACTGTGTAACTAGACCTGCGGTGCGGATTTTAAAGCTACAGCATGTTAATTTATGATGGAGAGAGTATGCAAAGAGGTATCTCCCAAGAGAGAGAACCATCTCACCAGCATAGAGTGAAATCTGTGGGGAATTTGCAGCAAAATCAATTACAAGTTTGCAGTAGAAATTCTATCTCTATCTGAAAAATGAACAGCACTCCCAAAAAGTTTCAATGTACTAAAAAAGTTTTATTCACCCACAAGTTTGAGAAAGGTCCTGTGATAGGACTCGAGTGCTGCTTGGACATGGGTGACTAAAACCTTTTTTTGCACATTGAGGGGGCCATTTATGATGCTGAAATGTGCTATATTAGGTGTATTTCAGGCGCAAATTGCGGCGCAACAGCTATTTGCGCCGCAATCTGCGACTTCGCCCCACTCACGCCAGGTCTAAATAAGTGGGTGTGGTGTGGGCAGGGAAGAGGCCATCTCATTTAATATTTTCTACGCCTGTTTCAGGTGTAGAAAGAGGTCTAAATGTAAGACAGCAAGGAAGCCGTCTTACATTTAGAAACGGCAGTGGATACGCCGAAGTTACGAAGAGGCCGGCGCCTATTCATAACTCTGAGGGATCCACCGCCAGCTTAAGACTTTATTAAGACTATGGCCTAAAACATCTTAATAAATGTGGCCCTGAGTATTTTTAGGAGTGGTGTGAATTTTTCTTTTATATTGTCTGGATACCTTATCGGGATCAAGAACGAGGGCACCCATATCGTCTGAACTTTCTCACTAGGAGTGCTACCTTTTTCTATATCTATCAATCTATTTATCACATATATCATTCATATATATACTATCTATCTATCTATCATGACTGTCTACAACATTTAACGTTAATCTGGCACTTGTCTCCAAGGGAGAACAATATGGAATTTCAGAAGACCGAAGCAAGTAACTAAATTGAATATTCGACTGAATAAATGGTTCTAGTAGCAAAATTATGCCTAAAAAATGCATATAAAACAAAAAATCCTGGCTTGAGATCCAGACAGTGGTGGTCCCGAACAGCAGACGTGAGTATGGCATATGACAATGCATGATAGAATTAACACAATGGGCATTAGAGATGAGCGAATCGAAGCTGACGAAGTAGAATGCGATCCGAATTTCAAGAAAAATGTTCTTGCAATTAGTGGTAAGGAATCACATTTTTTCCTAAAATGGCTGCTGCATGTGTGAGGACATGGAGCAAGAAACTCTGGGAAGGCGGGATCATCTATAATGCCATGCATGCAGCCAATCAGCAGCCAGTCCTGTGATGTCACAGCACTATAAATAGCCTCAGCCATCTTGGATTCTGCCATTTTCCAGTGTACTTAGTGCAGGGAGAGACGTCAGCAGGCGATAGGGACAGTGTTAGAAAAAAACTTCATTGTTTTAAAAAAAAAAACGATTTACAAGTGCAGGGAAAGATTATTCAAGGTGTAGGGAAAGGATAGGGAGGAATAATTCTGCAGCATTTATTTTGAACAGGGTTTATTTGGGGAGGTTACAGACTGGGTAATAGGAACAATCCTATCACACCTTGCTGCACTGACTGGGAACCCAAATTACCATTATACAGCTCTGTAATTCCAGAAAACCATTCTTGTTATTGTGGTGTTATAGCTATTAACAGGGTTTAGTAACAGGAAATATTTATAAGTCTTATTTGCCCTTGGGAGGTGCAGTTACATGTTCTAAAGCATTTTTTGGCTTGTATTAGTGGGAAAAAGGGGCTTATTAGCTGTTGTGAGGTGAAGTGCTAAAATTACAGCCCTTTTTGTCACGTATTAGTGGCAAAAGTAAAATATATTTGCAGTTCAACAGTGTAGTTATACATTCTAAAGCCTTATTTGGCGTGTAAGGCCATTGCCATTCAGTGGTGCAGTTATATGTTATAAAGCCTTTTTTGTGTGTATTAGTGGGAAAAAAGGGCTTATTAGCCGTTGTGTGGTGAAGTGAGAAAATTACAGACTTTTTGGGGATTTTTTTATTCCCTTTTTATTTATTTATTTGATCTAACAGTATGTCAGACAGAGAAGTGTCGGGCCCTGCACAGGGGAGTGGCAGAGGCCTAAATGTTTCTGGCGCAGGCACAGGTCGCAGCAGAGTAACGGGCAGCAGGAGTCGCAGGGAGAGGCCTGAGCTCCCAGTGTCATCTAGCGGTTGTGTCTTGACCAGCAACCCAGCGGTTCTTGAATGGTTGACTCGGTCATCTCTGTTTTGGATCCAATCCTGTTTTTTGGGGCATTAGCAATACTGATGGATTACAGACCAAATGCTGACCGAGTGAAGGCGGATGCTCCACAGACAGGATCCGTTTTTTTTGGGTTATTGTTCTGAAGGATCAGAGGAAGAGCAAAATAATCAGTGACGTCATCACAAACTTACTGCTGACACCCTCTTTACTTTGTCAGGGGGCTCTACTTGTATAAGCGTTTAATAGAACAGGTTCTTTAGACATCTATGTGGGATCAGCTGGCGATGGTGTAATAGAAGTGCGCTAACATCGACCTGTAAGGCTGAGTTCACACTTGAGTTATTTAGTGAGTTTTGGACCCGTGACTCCCCAAATAAGTGAAGTGTGCTGTGATTCTAAGAGTAATGCTTGTCATCTGCATGTCATACTGACTGACAGTATTGTGTCACTACCCCAGCAGACTCCCTATGTGTGTTACTGCAAGGCACAGGGTTCTACACCACTATAAAAGCTCTCTGCAGCCAGAGAAGAATAAATTCGTATCGCACCGAATTGCTAAAAGAAATTCGGCGAATCGGCTAAATCAAATTTTTGAAAAATTCGCTCATCTCTAATGGGCATCATTATTAAATGGGTAATCCGAGACAAAAAAATGTCCCTCATATGCCTGGGCCCCTCACACTGAATCTACTTGCCTGGCTCCCCGCACCGCTTCTGGTCCCTATTGTCATGCAGTGAGCATGAATGAGGGCTTCAGACCACTGTTCTAGTGATCATGGGGGTCCCAATGGTAGAACCACCGACAATCAGACATTTATCATCTATCCTGTGGACATTGTAAAGCTCCTATTAAAGTGAGTCTGTCAGCAGTTGTGACCATGCTAAACCTTAGACAGCACTAGGTAGGGGATGAGGAGAGCAGTAAAAACATACCTTTTGTGGAGCTTTTCTCATCAGGGTAGTGTGGATATGAAGTTTTTATCTGCCAAGTTTTGCTCCTGAAGTGCCCAGGAGACATTTTTGCCTGCAATCAGGAAGCCAGTACATCTGTCAGGCAGGGCTTAATAGGAACACAGAGATATTGACATTGCAGTCTATTGTATACATGATTAAAATGTAAAATTATTTATACCATACTGTGAACGCTATAATGGGAAAATGTCATAAAACCTGATTCAATGTTTTTGGTCACTGTGCCTCCCTATAAACTGTAATAAGAAGTGACTAAAAAGGCATACATATCCCAAAATGGTATAAAACTATACAGATGTAGCCAGCATTATCTGGAGTCCATGCACACCAGGATAGTCACTTTAACACAGTCACTTTAAAGTAGCTTGCTTCGCAAAAAGTAAAGATTTTTTATTTTTTACGTTTTTATTTTTAAGAAAGTATTAAAACTTAAGAAAACCTATCTGAATTTGGTATCACTGTAATTGCACTGAATAAAGCAATGGGGTATAGTTATCAAAACTGGTGTAAAGGAAAACTGGCTTAGGCTACTTTCACACTGGCGTTTTGGTTTCTGTTTCTGAGATCCGTTCAGGGCTCTCACAAGCGGTCCAAAACTGAGCAGTTTTGCCCTAATGCATTCTGAATGGGAAAGGATCCGCTCAGAATGCATTAGTTTGCCTCCGTTCCACTTTAAAGGCGGACACAAAAACGCTGCTTAAAGTGTTTTGGTGTCAGTCTGACGAAACTGAGCCAAACGGATCCGTTCTGACTCACAATGTAAGTCTATGGGGATGGATCCGTTTTCTCTGACACAATCTGGCACAATAGAAAACGGATCCGTCTTCCATTGACTTTTAATGGTGTTCAAGACAGATCCGTCTTGGCTATGTTAAAGATAATACAAATGTATCCGTTCTGAACGGATGCAGACGATTGCATTATCTAAACGGATCTGTCCATGACGGATCCGCACAAAACTTGTGAAAGTAGCCTTAGTTGCCCATAGCAACCAATCAGATTCCACCTTTCATTTTTGCAAAGTAGCTCTGACAAATGAAAAGTGGAATCTGATTGGTTGCTATGGGCAACTAAGCCAGTTCTACTTTAAACCAGTTTTGATAAATCTACCCCAAAGGGTCATTTTTCCTGCACAGTGAATGCCATATAAAACAAAACCTGTAAAACAATGGCAGGTAGAATTGCCTTTATATTCAGTTCCACCCGCTAATATTTTTGCAGCTCCTCAATACACTGTATGGAATATTACATGATGCCATTAGAAAGCGCAACTTGTCTCTCTCTCTAAAAAAAAACTAAAAGCCCTCATACACCTATGTGAAAGGAAAAATAAAAAGTTATGGCTCGTGAAAGGCAGGGAGGCAAAAATTTAAATAAATAAATAAATGAATTGTTAAAGGTGCCAAGGGATTGAATATCCATAGAGTCTTAAAGGGGTTGCATGAGATTAGATGGCACCAAGCTTGTCCATATGCATTTGCCCTATTCAAGTCAATGCTTAGATGCAATACCAGACACAGTCCAGAGGCGACAGTGGCACTGTTTCTAGTAAAACAATAAAATAAAAAAATAAAAAGGAAAAAATCAAACCTTTTCTTTTAATTCTGGGCAACCGTTTACCAATTTTGTAGTGTGCTGGAGGTCAAGGCCAACAATAGTTGAATGCTTGAGGCAGCTGCTGTGTAGTAGAAAGTGTGATGTTGTGGGATTATTCAGTGCAAGGTATTTTTCTATTGTTGATTAGAACAGAGTCAATAATAGACATGCCATCCATTCCAGACGTGTAGACATGAAAGAAATATGTAATTATATGTTCTTGGAGGCGGGGTGGGGATTGTATGACAATAGAGATGAGAGAACTCTGGTGTGTATGTATGAGATGACTGGTGGCCCCTCAAGATGGCTATTCTCTATAAGTCAGACATTAAAATGTTTAACAACAGCAGCATTGTGTTCACCCTCAAAGGGCGTTGAATCCTTCGTGCTAGACAAAACCGAATTTTAGACGATATCTTCCTCATATGCTCAATAAATAACTGAAGAGTTAAAGGCATTCCAATAAACAAAGTTGTCTGTGACGTCAAGAGGAAAGGATTAAGATTCCAGCAATCAGGTTCTTGCAACGTTTTGATCCTCCTTGTTGAGAAATAGCTAGGTAGGAGGCTTTGGGCAATTTTTCCTGGGAAAAGTTGTCTCTTGACTCTTTAGTAAGAAAATGATTATTACAAAGATAAATGGATTATGAGGTGTCTCACCTGCTAACTTATCTGGACTGGGTGCTCTAACCTATTGACTCACCCAATCTATCATAAATATACGTATACTCTAGTATAGTTAGGCACACCTACATCTGGACACACCATGGACTTAGTATTGTTAGTAAAAACTTGATTATATTTATTAGTATTGTTAGAATATATATATTAAAAAATATTAAATATCTCCAAAAAATCTCATTAAAACATCCAAATAACAAACACACATACAAATAACTGTTTTTGATTGCCCACAATATTATCAATAATTGCTTCTAATGACAGTGTAGCCTGCAAACACAAAATTATAAAAGCTATGGTTTACACCACATAAATGTACCTCAAAAAAGGTGTGTATAGTATACGGTGTAAGCCTGCAAACAATAGTATCAACTCCTTAGTATAAGCAGAAAAGAGTTATTCAATGTCACAGTTGTATATCTTATGTCGATGTTGCTAATTAATATTAATTTGTCTTTCAGCAAAAGCACAAGTCTGCACTGCACCGGCTGTCCTCACCGGGCCACAGAACAGGAAAATGTATAAAAAGTCTCTTTAAGAGGTTTTAACTGAATCACATATATATTGTGATATTGAATCTAGATGAAATTAGTCCATGTACTGTTGTGATGATGCTACTAATTAGTAGAAGTCACGATATTGGTTGGGAGAATTATCATATACTGCGCAGTAAAATTAACTTATTCTAAAAATGCCACTGCAGATACGGGACCCAGCCCCAACCCAGCAAACAGTGAGTAACTGGCGATTCAAAACAGGTCAAGTATATATATGCAAGAATGACTATAAGATTTAAATAACTAGCAGCAACATCTCTATAAGCAATATTGTTGGGACTACTTGTCACGTTCACGTTCACACACACACAGGGGGGAGGATAGTGACCACTGCGCTCCACCCTCACCACTGGCCCTGCCTACTTGCCTCGCAAGTCCTGATGACAGGGGACAACTGGACGGCAGTCCCTAGCTTAGAATACGTGCTTGAAGGATAGACAAGACAAACAACGGATAGTGAACGGACCGAGTCAATACCAAGAGAGCGACGAAGTACAAATGGAGTAAGCAGAGAATAGTCTGGAGAAGCCGGGGTCAAATACCAGGAGAGTAATAAAGTACCACAGGAATGAACAAAAACAAGTCAGGTCACAAGCCGAAGGTGAAGCCAAGAGGTCACGTCAGGAACTAGGAGCAAGCAGTAGCGGGTCAAAAACAGGCACGAGTCAAAATCCAGATAGAGCAGGGAACACAATAACAAATAGCCCTGGACAATTAATCACAGGCAACCTGTGGCTAGCAGGTTGCCTGTTTATATACTGAAGAGCAGAGGTTATGTGACGTGGCCAGCGCCACATGAACTCCCACCATGTCTGAAGCCGAGCGCCGAGTGCCCAGCTCAGCGCTCAGCCCCCTGAGCATTACTATGGGAACGGGGAACATAGAGAGGAAGCCCCCCCGTTACCCCGGCAACCAAGATGCCGAGCTGCTCTCCGCTCGCCGCTACAGCAGGACACGGCGTGCGTGTCTGTGCTGTGTCACACTGCTATTTCCATCGCATTATATAGAGAATAAGTGAATTTTACTGCACAGTATATGATAATTTACCCAACCAATATCATGACTTCTACTAATTAGTAGCATCATCACGACAGTACATGGACTGATTTTATCTGGATTCAATATCACAATATATATGTGATTCAGTTAAAACCTCTTAAAGAGACTTTTTATACATTTACCTGTTCTGTGGCCCGGTGAGGACAGCCGGTGCAGTGCAGACTTGTGTTTTTGCTGAAAGACAAATGAATATTAATTAGCAACATCGACATAAGATATACAACTGTGACATTGAATAACTCTTTTCTGCTTATACTGAGGAGTTGATACTATTGTTTGCAGGTATACACCGTATACTATAAACACCTTTTTTGAGGTACATTTATATGGTGTAAACCATAGCTTTTTTAATTTAGTGTTTGCAGGCTACACTGTCATTAGAAGCAATTATTGATAATATTGTGGGCAATCAAGAACAGTTATTTGTATGTATATTTTGGGATGTTTTAATGAGATTTTTTTATATATATGTTCTAATAATATTAATAAATATAATCAAGTTTTTACTAACAATTTTGTATCCATGGTGTGTCCAGATGTAGGTGTGCCTAACTATACTATATGTCCTCCCCATAGTTTCACAAGTTCCAAGTATTCGCTTGAGTATGTGGCCCTAATGTTCTATTGGTACCCTGGTCCTTCATGACTGTGGCTTAGCCCCTGGTGTTAAAGTGGTTTGTTTATCCAGTCCTGGTGTCCAGAAGTTTTTTGTTCCCGTCTCTTATTTCTAATTATTTTTGTGTCCCAGTTCCAGGTGTCCGCTGGTTTCATTGTATAGTAGTTTGGAGCCCAACTCCTTGGTGTCCAGAGGTTCCACGTCCTATCATGATGAGGTAGTTTGGAACCCCAGCCCTACGGTGTCCAGAGGTTTTATGTCTCTTATTTTTAGTGGTCTTTGTATCCTAGTCCATGGTGTCCAGTGGTTTCATATCAAGTACCTAGTTTCCAGTAGTTTGGTCATCCAGTACCTGGTGTCCAGTAGTTTGATGATCCAGCAGCTGGTGTCCAGTAGTGTGGCCTCTAAATGTATACTCTTCATTGATTTTGTGTTTAAGTTTAGTTTATTGGTAGCATATAACATTATTGGCACTAAGGACATCTTTTGAAAGATGGGAAATACTGCATAATTTAAAGGGGTTCTGCACTTTCATTTAACTGATGATCTATCCCCTGGATAGATCATCAGCTTCTAATCGGCCGGGGTCCGACACCCGGGACCCCCGCCGATCAGCTGTTTGAGAAGGCAGCGGCGCTCCAGCAGCGCCGCGGCCTTCTCACTGTTTACCGCCAGGCTGCCCGCTCACTGACGTCACGACTTGTATCAACTAGAGTGGGCGCGGCTAAGCTCTGTTCACTTGAATAGAGCTTAGCTGCGCCCACTCTAGTTGATACAAGTCGTGACGTCAGTGGGCGGGCGGCCCGGCGGTAAACAGTGAGAAGGCCGTGGCGCTACTGGAGCGCCGCTGCCTTCTCAAACAGCTGATCGGCGGGGTCCCGGGTGTCGGACCCCGGCCGATTAGAAGCTGATGATCTATCCAGAGGATAGATCATCAGTTAAATGAAAGTGCAGAACCCCTTTAAACAAAGGATATTTTTGGCTGATTGTAATGGACAGTTCTCTCTGGCAACCATCATCTCTTTGTCCCATCCCTAAAGGGGTTATCCAGGAATTAAGAAAATGAAAATACTTAAATATTACTTTATTATAAATATATTCCTAAATAACTTTCATTAGTTATAATGGCTTGTTTTGTCTAGGGAGCAATCAGGACAAATAAAATGGCTGCCTTCCTACTATTGCACACAAAACCTGTCCTAATCACACAGCAGGACAAGTTACTTCAGAACACTGAGCTATAGAGCTGCCTCATCCACCTCTACTTGCCAAGGCTTATGATCCTGAATACATCTGATAAGATATTCAGCTGAATTTCTGTAGGAACGGTGTTCAAGAGAAGTCAGCTCAAGTTTAGAAAGAAGGGTGGAGGTGAGACCAATGAGTAGCAGCTCTTGTATGCAGTCTCCATTACCACAGCAACACATATGTTTATAATTCCTAACCAGTAGGAGAGAAGGATGAGGCAACCCTTTAGCTCAGGGTTGTGAAGTAACTTGTCCTCCTGTGTGATTAGGACAGGTTTTGTGTGTATTAATAGGACGATGGCTATTTTAATTCTCCTAATGATTGCTCCCAAGACAAAATGAGCCATTATAATGAATGAAAGGAATTTGGGAATATTTTTATAAAACAGTAATATTTAAAGGGGTTGTCCAGGTTCAGAGCTGAACCCGGACATACCCATAATTTCACCCAGGCAGCCCCCCTGATGTTAGCATCGGAGCATCTCATCCCTGCTTCAAGGATTTGTTTAAATCACGGAGTGTGAGGGATGCGAAGCTTCTCCCTCACCGCTCCGTGGCCTCCCGACTCGGCGCCGCGGTGCACTGGCCAGGGCCTTGCGTGCACACATCGTTAGTGTGCTGGCTGATGCTGTGTGTGACGTCAGGTCCCTCCCAATGCATGCTGGGATGAAGACGCGTCTCCTGCAGACTCCATGTGTCAGCGCACGCCGCACTGCCAGGAAAGGTAAGTATATAGTTAGCGGTGGGGCGGGGGGATCCTGTGATTTGGCATGGAGGGACTTATCTGATGAGAGTGGGGGACATGGTGGATGGCATAGAGGCACTGGGGAAGGGGGACATCATGGCAATCTGGATGGCATTGAGGGGCTGATGGCAGTGCCATCATGGGGGCACTGGGGGACATGGCATGGAGGGGCTGATCTGATGACATGGAGGCACTGGGCAAGGGGGACATCATGGCAATCTGGATGGCATGGAGGGGCTGATGGCAGTGCCATCATGGGGCACTGGGGGACATGGCATGGAGGGGCTGATCTGATGCCACTGGAGGAGTGCGGGACATGGTGGATGGCATGGAGGAACTGGGGAAGAGGGACATTAAGGCAATCGGGATAGCGTGGAGGAGCTGATGGCAGTGCCATCATGGGGGCACTGGGGGACATGGCATGGAGGGGCTGATGGCAGTGGGGGAGTGGGGGACATGGCAATGGATGGCATGGGGGTCTGTCTCTAATTGCAGCAAGGGAGGGTCTGATGCAGCCTAGGGGTCTGATTATGGTGGCATGGGGTCTGATTGCGGGCTTGTGTCATGGGGGGACTGATTTGAGGGCAAGGCTGACTGACTTAGGAGGGGTCTTATCAAAATGTTATGTCACTGTGCAGCATTTTTTGTCTGGATCCCCATTACAGTCAATGGGCATCCAGCTATGACAGATGCAGCCAGTGAACTCCGGCAGTCTGTTCCTCCACCGGAACAAACTGCCGGAGTTCACAACATAACATTAGATACACATTTTGGCAGAAGAAGAGCCTGCTGGAGTATAACATATTGGGTATAGCCGGATACAACCAGCTATATGCTCTCATTGACTATAATGTGGTCCAAAGGCCTTCTGGCCATGTTCCGGCATACATGCTTGGTATTGTCCAAATTTTTATTTTATTTTTTTATGTCCAGCCAAAACCCAGCTTGAATGCTGCAACAAGGCCGGACCCAGGGGCGTAGCTAAAGGCTCATGGGCCCTGGTGCAAGAGTTCATCTTGGGCCCCCCTTTCCTCAGTGAGTTGTGGCCAGGGGCAGGAAACCACATAGCTCTCGAGGCAAAAATTGTAATGGCAAAAGATAAATTCTTGACCTAACTCCTTACCTCCAGCCAGAGGTGTAACTTGACCAGCATGCACTTTCTGTAGAACTGGTGTTTTCTTATGTGGCACGAGGGTCTTTGGGCCGCCTCAGGCTCCTGGGCCCGGTAGTGACTGCTACCTCTGCACCCCCTATAGCTACGCTCCTGGCCGCACCCCATTGCAGTCAATCGCTGCAGCAGCCAGCAGATAATCCAGCTATACCCGATATGGTACATTCTGGCTGTTCTTCTGACAGAATGTATATTGCAGCTGTGAAAGAAGCCTTGTGTGTGCAATTATATATATATATATATATATATATATATATATAAAAGAAATAAAAATATTGTTTTTATAAAAAAATACATTATTTTAAGAAGGTTTTTCTTATTAGAGTACTCGACTAATTGTAAAAATAATCGATAGAATACTCAATTACTAAAATAATCATTTACTGCAGCTCTACCTAAAGTGTCTTCTCCCACAGCCATAGTGCTGGATTGTATTTTGTGCTTAGTTCTCACAGCTATCAATCTGCTATTTACATTATGTCACAAAGAAGTTGTCATGGGATCTTCAGTTATCTGACCGGTGATGGCATCAGCTACAACCGGTATTCCTATAAATATACACTGCTGTCTCCTCGAGGCTGATTTTTCTTGCCCATATGTATGAATTCCCAGCCACCAGCCAGTGAATGTACTATGAACATTATGACCTCTAAAGAGTCTCCCCCTGCACCCCCTGCCCCTTTTACCATTATTCACAAAGCCTCAGTAACCACACAGATTAATTTCAGACAGTGATATCCTTTCATGTGACTCACAAGGCTTATGATGAAAAACATAAAAAAAGAATGAAGATGTAGACTTGGGTTTTCTTTAGAGGAATAGTGGCTGTTCACAATATACTTCTATAGGGTAACTCTACATTTAATATGAGTATTGTTACTTTGTTACACTCAGATTGCTCGATTTGTAATATTGTCATTAGTGAAATTGATCTTGCTTATGCACCAACTATACCTGTTCATTTACCCCGATAATCACTCATCTAAAAGAAAATACAATAACAAAAAAAAAAAACTGAGGTTGACACAGCCTTCCATTTGTTGTAGCTTGAATAGAAGCATGGTTTATTTAAAGTATTGCTCAAAAGTTTAATAATTGTCAGACTACAGGAAACGTGCTGCGAGTCGCACAGGGTAGTTTTACGCTGCCTTCGTCATTTTTCAGAAAGAGGGTATGGCAAGGGCATGAAGGGGGCTTTGCCAGCCGCTGCAACAAATTTATCTTCAATGATGCTAGAAATCTTTGGCAGCTCAAAGCGCATGGTTTAGGTGCACAGACTGCTGGAGAAGGCGCCTAATTTATGACGCTCTACGTCTCATCATAAATGAGGCACATCCTTTGGCAGTGCAGAAAGGGCTGATCTTGATAAATCTCCCCCTATATTTGAAGCCACACTAAAGGATAAAAGAGCACTAAAGCACGGTAAGATGCTGTTTTTAGCAGACCCATATACAAACCGGATTCCAAAAAAGTTGGGACACTAAACAAATTGTGAATAAAAACTGAATGCAATGAGGTGGAGATGGCAAATGTCAATATTTTATTTGTAATAGAACGTAGATGACAGATCAAACGTTTAATCCGAGTAAATGTATCATTTTAAAGGAAAAATACTTTGATTCAAATTTTCACGGTGTCAACAAATCCCAAAAAAGTTGGGACAAGTAGCAAGAGGCTGGAAAAAGTAAATTTGAGCATAACGAAGAGCTGGAAGACCAATTAACACTAATTAGGTCAATTGGCAACATGATTGGGTATAAAAAGAGCTTATCAGAGTGGCAGTGTCTCTCAGAAGCCAAGATGGGTAGAGGATCACCAATTCCCACAATGTTGCGCAGAAAGATAGTGGAGCAATATCAGAAAGGTGTTACCCAGCAAAAAATTGCAAAGACTTTGCATCTATCATCATCAACTGTGCATAACATCATCTGAAGATTCAGAGAATCTGGAACAATCTCTGTGCGTAAGGGTCAAGGCCGTAAAACCATACTGGATGCCCGTGATCTCCGGGCCCTTAAACGACACTGCACCACAAACAGGAATGCTACTGTAAAGGAAATCACAGAATGGGCTCAGGAATACTTCCAGAAACCATTGTCAGTGAACACAATCCACCGTGCCATCCACGGTGCCAGCTGAAACTATACAGTGCAAAGAAGAAGCCATTTTCTAAGCAAGATCCACAAGCTCAGGCGTTTTCACTGGGCCAGGGATCATTTAAAATGGAGTGTGGCAAAATGGAAGACTGTTCTGTGGTCAGGCGAGTCACGATTCAAAGTTCTTTTTGGAAATCTGGGACGCCATGTCATCCGGACCAAAGAGGACAAGGACAACCCAAGTTGTTATCAATGCTCAGTTCAGAAGCCTGCATCTCTGATGGTATGGGGTTGCATGAGTGCGTGTGGCATGGGCAGCTTGCATGTCTGGAAAGGCACCATCAATGCAGAAAAATATATTCAGGTTCTAGAACAACATATGCTCCCATCCAGACGTCATCTCTTTCAGGGAAGACCCCGCATTTTTCAACAAGATAATGCCAGACCACATTCTGCATCAATCACAACATCATGGCTGCGTAGGAGAAGGATCCGGGTACTGAAATGGCCAGTCTGCAGTCCAGATCTTTCACCTATAGAGAACATTTGGCGCATCATAAAGAGGAAGGTGCAACAAAGAAGGCCCAAGACGATTGAACAGTTAGATGCCTGTATTAGACAAGAATGGGAGAGCATTCCTATTTCTAAACTTGAGAAACTGGTCTCCTCGGTCCCCAGACGTCTGTTGAGTGTTGTAAGAAGAAGGGGAGATGCCACACAGTGGTGAAAATGGCCTTGTCCCAACTTTTTGGGGATTTGTTGATACCATGAAATTCTGATTCAACATATTTTTCCCTTAAAATGGTACATTTTCTCAGTTTAAACTTTTGTTCCGTGATTTATGTTCTATTCTGAATAAAATATTAGAAGTTAGCACCTCCACATCATTGCATTCAGTTTTTATTCACGATTTGTATAGTGTCCCAACTTTTTTGGAATACGGTTTGTATGTGAATGGAGAGAGCAAGTGCATCCACCTCTCCTTTCCTGGTGATGGATGATAGAGCCTGGTTCTTGGTTTAGGTGCTGGTCCCAAAGGGATATTCTATAAATGTCCAGTTGGAAATACCCTTTTAAACAACATCTGTCTGCATGGTCAACCCTATTAAACTGGGCATATTTTCTGGTAGAGTTGATCAGGGGTGGACTGGTAAAGTGGCCCTGGAAAAAAAATAAAAGTAACCCCAATGTTGTAGGGGGCTGAAAACTGACAGAAGGCGGGGCAAAACACTAGTGCAAAATACTGCCCCAACAGAACCAAATACCATAGTGCAGCACAATATATCTCCGCAAATGTTGTCCTTCTGTTGTGCCATCAATAGCTTCCATTTTCTGTCCTCCTCCATTTGTCTCTGATTAAGATATGGAGCAGGGGGCTTAGGAGGTGAGATGCGGCCACAACTGTTGGATTTGGAGGGCATGTGTGGTTGCTGGTGGGGTACATGAGTTTCTGATTCTTTTACCCTGAAAAGCTCATTATCTACCTGGCCTGTGGAAGAGAAGAGGGCTTGGGCATCGGCCCACCGGGAAATTTCCCTGTAAGGTCTATGGCCAATCCGTCAATGAAGTTGATCAAACATTCCTGAGATATCAACATTTTTTATTATTATTCTAGTTAGCTCTTTCAAGCACCAAGGGACGGGCAGAAGCCTTGGAGCACTACTATTCTAACGCCAATCTACTCTGTGCACTCCCCCTCCATGTCGTTCAGCCCTGTATTCAGACAGCCCTAATATCCTTATGTAAAATCTTTTTCAGCCCAAAAACAAATTTTGGGTGATAGAGTGGTCTCATAAAGTAGTGTGACAAAAAGTCATGGTGGGCCAGCTGTGTGGAACCACTAAAAATGCAGAATGAGTCATTGGTGTCAGTGTGTGCTGTGGATTACATATGGGTACTGGTACTCATTGGTGGCAGTGGAGAGAGGGCTGTGCGGGCAGGAGAGAATACTCTCAGTCAAGTCAACATTTGATAAATTTAGCCCAAATACCTCATAATGTTCACACAAATCAACATGAAGGTTATTTGTGAGACTAAATATTTGCCTTTTTGTAATTGAACCTTAGGGCCCATTCAGATGGCCATAGTGCTTTGCGGATCCGCAAAACACGAACACCGGCCATGTGCGTTCTGCAATTTGCGGACCGCACATGGACGCAACCATAATAGAAAATGTCTATTCTTGTCCGCCATTGCGGACAAGATTAGGACATGTTCTATCTTTTCTGCGGAGCCGTGGTATGGAATAACGGATGCGGACAGCACACGGTGTGCTGTCCGCACCTTTTAAGAGCCTATAGAAATTAATGGATCCGCAGACGTTCTGCAAAATTGGGTGCGGAGCCGTTCATACGGCCGTGTGAATGAGCCCTTACCCTGTTAACATAGAGGTATAGCTAGGTATAGATAGCACAATGTGGTACTCTAGCTCTATTTTTGCACATACCTGAAAATTGTGTAATCTCAAGCGGCACACTTAGAACAGGCCAACTCATGTTTTTTCATATATATTTTAACAATTTATCTCATGGCTTTCAGCGCTTGGTGCTTTTTCCTGCCAAATTTCCTTCCCGCCCTAGGAGCACCTTTGTTGGCATGGATATTGTTCCCCTCACTTAGCATTTTACATACCTTTCGTAGTGACTCAGTTTAGACTGCAGGGTACTGCACGGATTGTTATCATACTTGCATTTGTTAAAACCAAAGATACACCTGTTGCCTATAGAGAACATTATTATAGCCCAGTGCCTTCACATGTGGAAGAGATCTCCTAAAGGTACAATGGATTCGGAAAGTCTTCAGACCCTTTTACATTTTTTCTAATTTTGTGGTCTTCTGCACTCAATACCCCATAATGAGAAAGTGAAAATAGAATGTTCAAAATCTTTACTAATTTATTGAAGAGGAAAAAATGGAAAATATCGCATTAGGGTACTTTCCGGTATTGAGTTCCGTCCTAGGGGCTCAATACTGGAAAAAAACTTATCAGTTTTATCCCCATGCATTCTGAATGGAGAGCAATCTGTTCAGGATGCATCAGGATGTCTTCAGTTCAGTTACTGTACGGTTTTTGGATGGAGAAAATTCCGGAACACTTGCCGGAATGCCGGATCCGGCATTATTTTACATTGAAATGCATTAATGCCGGATCCGGCCCCAAGTGTTCTGGAAAAATGGATCCGGTTTTGCGGTCTGTGCAGACATTTAAAAATGTGAAAAAGATAAATGCCGGATCAGTTTTTCCGGATGACAACCAGAGAGACGGATCCGGTATTGCAATGCATTTGTGAGACGGATCCGCATCCAGGTCCATCTACAAATGGTATCCGTTTGCATACAGATTGCCGGATCTGGCAGGCAGATTCGGCGATGGAACTGCCTGCCGGAATCCAGCAACGCAAGTCTGAAGGTACTCTTAGAAACACAGAAGATCGACAGCAGAAAAAGACTACATGGTCTATCTAGATTGCCCTTATATTATTACCTATCTTATGATCAACGTGTTTATCCCAGTCATGTTTAAATTCATTTACTGTCGATTTCCCCAAAAACTTCTGCTGGTAGTTTATTCCAAGCCTGAACTACACTTTTGGTGTAAAAATATTTCCTGACCTTTTACTCAGCACTTAGTTGAAGCACCTTTGGCAGCAATTACAGCCTCCGGTCTTCTTGGGTAAAATTCCACAAGGTTTGCACACCTGGATTTAGGGATTTTCTGCTATCCTTCTCTCCAGATCCTCTCAAGCTCCATTAGGTTTGATGGGGCATTCACAAAGTTGTCCCTAAGCCACTCCTGTGATGTCTTGGTTGTGTGCTTATCATCATTGTCTTGTTGGAAGGTATACCTTTGGCCCAATCTCTGTACTTTGCTCCATTCAGTTTTCTTTAACTCTGACCAGTTTCCCTGTCCCAGACTCTGAAAAACACCCCCACAGCAGGATGCCGCCACAACCATGTCTCTCTGTAGGCAGGTGAGGAGAGGTGTTTTGTGTTCTCCAGAAATTATGCTTAGACTTGAAGCCATAAATGTTAAATCTTGGTTTCATTAGACCAAAGAATCTTGTTTCTTACAGTCTGAGAGATTTTTAGATGCGTTTTTGTAAACTCCTGATGGCCTTTCATGTGGCTTTTTCTGAGGAGAGGCTTTTTCTGGCAACTCTGCCATAAAGCCCAGATTGGTGGAGTGCTGTAATGATGATTGACCTTATGGAAGTTTCTCCCGTCTGCACAAAAGATCTTTGAAGCTCAGCCATTGGGTTCTTGGTCTCCTCTTTTACCAAGGCTCTTCTCCCCCAACTACTTATTTTGGTGGGGCAGCCAGCTCTAGGAAGAGCCCTGAGTGTTCCAGACCTTTGTCACTTGATAATTATGGAGGCCACTTAAGATTTTTTTTCTGCACCCATCTTCAGATCTGTGCCTCCACACAATCATATCTATGAGCTCTACAGGCAGTTATTTTCTGGCAATGCCAATGTTTTTGCTCTGATATGCATTGTCATCTGTGAGAGCGTATACTGAAGGACCTGTGCCCTTCCAAATCATGACCAATAAACTGAATTTACCACAGGTGGACTCCAATCAAGGGGTAGAAACATCTCAAAGTTGACTGTGAAATATAGGAGGCCCCCAGAGCTAAATTTCAACTGTCATAGCAAACGGTCTGAATACTCATGTCTGCGCAAAATTTAAGACTTTCCTTTTTAAGAAATTAGCTAAACATTTTATATTTCACTTTCTCATTGTGTAGATTGATAAAGGAAAACTTCATTTTTAAAATTTTAGTACAAGGCCACAACATTAAATGTGAAAAAAGTGAAAGGGTCTGAAGACTTTCTGAATGCATTATATAACTTATTTCACCAGTCTCCTATGTAGAGTTATAACAAATCAGTTCAATTAGAAAATGGTAAAACTGCCGTGCCATCATGCCACTGAGCTATCATAGCAACTACAGCTTCCTTTCTAATGCATTTACCCACCTCTAGCCAGTTTTGTTTTTTTTTCAACTCGACAAAAGTTTTAAATAGTATCTAGTCCTTTTTTGGTGCCTCATCCGAGGAGGTTCTAAGTGAGTCAAGCCAATGCCATGATGGTCACATGACCACACTGCTGACTAGTTATTGGTCAGAGAGAATCGTCTCTAAACTGCTACCAGTTACATTGAGGGAGTCCGTTGGGATACAGTGAACCACACAAGAATGAATCCTCTAGAGCAGTGGTCCCGAACCTTTTTTGCACCAAAGACCAGTTTCATGCAAGACAATTTACCCAGGGACTGGGTGTGGGGTGGGGGGGGGGGGGGGGGGGAGAGGCAGGGTTCTGGGGCAGGGCTATGGGGGTTGGGCGGGGCTTAGGGGGTGCTAGTCAGCGCTGACTGATTCACGCGCATACCAAAACACAAGGTGCATATTAAAATATATAACACTATATAACGACTATATAAACTGACTAGGGTCTCTTCTGCACTGGTCTCTGCTGCACTGTACTATATTTTTTGTCCTATAAGATGCACCTAGGTTTTAGAGGAGAACAATAAGAAAAAAAAAATTCCATTACACCTCAGGTCAGACCAGCAATCAGACCCCCAATGTTAGTCAGACCTCTGCTGACAGCCCTAATCAGATCCCAATGTCAATCAGACCTCAGATCAGACCCCCAATGCCTCAGATCCACCCCCCAACCATTAGCCATCTATCAGCCCCCATGTCAGCCCCCAGCCCTTATGACAGCCCCAGACCTTATGTCAGCCATCATCCCTCATGTCAGCCATCATCCCTCATGTCAGCCATAATTCCTCATGTCAGCCATCATCCTTCATGTCAGCCATCATCCCTCATGTCAGCCATGAGCCCTCATGTCAGCCATCAGCCCCCATGTCAGCCATCAGCCCCCATGTCAGCCATCAACCCTCATGTCAGCCATCAGCCCCCATGTCAGTCAGCCATCAGCCCCCATGTCAGCCAGCCATCAGCTCCCCATGTCAGCCAGCCATCAGCTCCCCATGTCAGCCAGCCATCAGCCCCCCCATGTCAGCCATCAGCCCCCCATGTCAGCCATCAGCCCCCCATGTCAGCCATCAACCCCCAGGTCAGCCATGAGCCCCCTATGTCAGCCATCTGCCCCCCATGTCAGCCCCCAGCCCTTATGTCAGCCATCAGCCATATGTCAGCCATCAGCCCTCATGTCAGCCATCAGCCCTCCATGTCAGCCATCAGCTCTCATGTCAGCCATAAGCCCCCCCATGTCAGCCCCCAGCCCTTATGTCAGCCATCAGCTCTCATGTCAGCCATAAGCCCCCATGTCAGCCCTAACCCTCATGTCAGCCATCAGCCCTTATGTCAGCCCCCAGCACAAAAAAACTAACAAAAAAACACTTACCTCTCCTGCTCCTGGACGCCACCGCTCCTCACCATCGCGATCCTCTTCATCCTGCTGTATCGCGGCGCACAGTGTGGGGTCACAGTGCGCCCTCACGCTGTGCGCAGCCCTGCACAGCCGACAGCTGAGCCGAAGACCAGGAAGCAAGCGGTGAGTACAGATCCTTCACCACTTCCTGGTCCTCCTGTACTAATGAAGCGCTTCCATAATGGAAGCGCTTCATTAGTACTGCGTTAAAGACGGCCCTGATTGCCGCGGCCCGGCAAACAATCTTCCTGGGCCGCGGTCCGGCGGTTGGGGACCGCTACTCTAGAGGAGAAAAGGATATACAATATGATGTACACCGTGATCCAGCCGGACCAAATGGAGTAAGGTGTGCTCCGGTGTACTGAAGTGGTGGTACAATCTCTCTGGGTTGCTAGCAACCCAAGATTGTCCACTGTGGGACCCCAGCTGGGAATTCCCTAATTTAGGTACTGTACCATTATGGATTTATATTTTGCCTAAATGCCGCTAAATATGGCAGGATCTCCTAACCAAACACAGAGAACTGAAGCCACTAGGAATCAACACCAAATTTGTGGTCTGTGTACATGGGATCTCGGCTGAGGGGCACTGTGGCTCACAGAGGCCAAATATAGAAAAAAATCCGACCCTATCCCTTCCGGATGCCGGTAATGCCCACCACCCCACCTCAACTAGACTTTATTGAATTCCGACGTGGCTATTTGTAAGTCCCGGGATGTGGATCCACTTGTTGCCGCAGTAAAGCTTTAACTGTTGCAACAGCGCCAAAACTTGTCCTCACCCTGATTGCAAGGAGGGACCTGAGCTCGGGATTTAAGTCCCATACAAAGTGCGCACTAACCGAGTAGAATATGTTGCAAGCTGAGACCTCCAGTGCAGGTCTGAATGGTAGATTGGTTTTCTTGATGGATGATCCAACGCTGGTCTCAGGGCAGGCAGGGCTTTGGTCTCCTCAGCTCCTGATTATAAATGAAGACTACAGATCCTCTTTAGCAGGCAGCAGATATTTAAAGGGAGTCTGTCACCACATTTTAGCATGTTAGACCGTTAAAATAGGGTTATGTGATCCAGCCAGAACATAAAAACGGTACCTTTGTGGTAGAAAACGGACTTTTCAATTTGCCGAAAACAAAGTTATAAGATTATCTTCTGAGCCCTCTCAAGTGCCCAGGGCGGTCTCTCAATCCTCGGAGCCCCAGGCAGGCACCTCCTAAACGGCTGATAACTCCGCCCTCCGTGCGCCTCTGCCAGCCCGTTTACTCCCCTCCCTGTCCTTTTCCACTGCTGCTGTGCGGTCCAAATCGTAGCGGGCGCATGCGCAGTAGGTATTGCGATGCCCTGCTAGGAGCGATTTGTACCGCACAGCCGCAGTGGAAAGGGACAGGGGAGGGGAGTAAACGGGCGGGCAGAGGCGCACGGAGGGCGGAGTTATCAGCCGTTTAGGAGGTGCCTGCCTGGGGCTCGTTTTCGGCAAATTGAAAAGTCAGTTTTCTACCACAAAGGTACCGTTTTTATGTTCTGGCTGGATCACATAACCCTATTTTAACGGTCTAACATGCTAAAATGTGGTGACAGACTCCCTTTAACAATCATCCCTTGCTTGCTGTGAATAAAGCCTTCAATCTCTGGCTGATCACAGGACACCTCAGGTAAACAATTTAGCAGACAAATCTTAATCCATTGCTCTCTAACTGACGACTTTCTGTCCTCCTGCCAATTCCTTTCTCCAGGCCCTCTTGCTTTTCCCAGGAAGTTAGGACATGGCAACAAAATAGCAAAATGCACAAAATAAATAGGAAGCTACTTTTAACAGTCCATTTCAATAAGAAAGCAAATCCTGTGCAGCTATAAGATTACTTTTCTTTTTATGTCAATTGTCAACATTTCGCTCAATTAGTTCTAAGGGGGCTGCCCGACTAAGGGCCTCTAGTGGCCAGTCACACAAACTGCATGTTATATCACTCATGTAGTCACAGATGTACAAACCGGATTCCAAAAAAGTTGGGACACTATACAAATCGTGAATAAATACTGAATGCAATGATGTGGAGGTGCCAACTTCTAATATTTTATTCAGAATAGAACATAAATCACGGAACAAAAGTTTAAACTGAGAAAATGTACCATTTTAAGGGAAAAATATGTTGAATCAGAATTTCATGGAGTCAACAAATCCCCAAAAAGTTGGGACAAGGCCATTTTCACCACTGTGTGGCATCTCCCCTTCTTCTTACAACACTCAACAGACGTCTGGG
The DNA here is from genome assembly GCF_014858855.1 of Bufo gargarizans. Classification (NCBI taxonomy): domain Eukaryota; kingdom Metazoa; phylum Chordata; class Amphibia; order Anura; family Bufonidae; genus Bufo; species Bufo gargarizans. Next base: position 114,300,810 of record NC_058083.1, read on the forward strand.
GACCGAGGAGACCAGTTTCTCAAGTTTAGAAATAGGAATGCTCTCCCATTCTTGTCTAATACAGGCCTCTAACTGTTCAATCGTCTTGGGCCTTCTTTGTTGCACCTTCCTCTTTATGATGCGCCAAATGTTCTCTATAGGTGAAAGATCTGGACTGCAGACTGGCCATTTCAGTACCCGGATCCTTCTCCTACGCAGCCATGATGTTGTGATTGATGCAGAATGTGGTCTGGCATTATCTTGTTGAAAAATGCAGGGTCTTCCCTGAAAGAGGTGACGTCTGGATGGGAGCATATGTTGTTCTAGAACCTGAATATATTTTTCTGCATTGATGGTGCCTTTCCAGACATGTAAGCTGCCCATGCCACACGCACTCATGCAACCCCATACCATCAGGGATGCAGGCTTCTGAACTGAGCGTTGATAACATCTTGGGTTGTCCTTGTCCTCTTTGGTCCGGATGACATGGCGTCCCAGATTTCCAAAAAGAACTTTGAATCGTGACTCGTCTGACCACAGAACAGTCTTCTATTTTGCCACACTCCATTTTAAATGATCCCTGGCCCAGTGAAAACGCCTGAGCTTGTGGATCTTGCTTAGAAATGGCTTCTTCTTTGCACTGTAGAGTTTCAGCTGGCAACGGCGGATGGCACGGTGGATTGCGTTCACTGACAATGGTTTCTGGAAGTATTCCTGAGCCCATTCTGTGATTTCCTTTACAGTAGCATTCCTGTTTGTGGTGCAGTGTCGTTTAAGGGCCCGGAGATCACGGGCATCCAGTATGGTTTTACGGCCTTGACCCTTACGCACAGAGATTGTTCCAGATTCTCTGAATCTTCGGATGATGTTATGCACAGTTGATGATGATAGATGCAAAGTCTTTGCAATTTTTCGCTGGGTAACACCTTTCTGATATTGCTCCACTATCTTTCTGCGCAACATTGTGGGAATTGGTGATCCTCTACCCATCTTGGCTTCTGAGAGACACTGCCACTCTGAGAAGCTCTTTTTATACCCAATCATGTTGCCAATTAACCTAATTAGTGTTAATTGGTCTTCCAGCTCTTCGTTATGCGCAAATTTACTTTTTCCAGCCTCTTATTGCTACTTGTCCCAACTTTTTGGGGATTTGTTGAAACCGTGAAATTTTGAACGTATTTTTCCTTTAAAATGATACATTTACTCAGATTAAACGTTTGATCTGTCATCTACGTTCTATTACAAATAAAATATTGACATTTGCCATCTCCACATCATTGCATTCAGTTTTTATTCACGATTTGTATAGTGTCCCAACTTTTTGGGAATCCGGTTTGTATTCAATTGAAGTATCATATGTCACATTTTGGGGGCCCCAGACGGTGACCCCCTCAAATCCCACCCCACTAGAGGGTGGAGACCTCGACACCCCTTTCACAGACCCAGGGTTCCCCTACACGAACTCCTCCTGAGCATAGCGCTGAGGAGGAATCCTTGCTGTGGGCCTTGTCTGACTTGGTATCACCACACTCGAGGATGACAACAGATCAGTTACAGTTGACCAGGGAGGAAGTCCCTCTGGATAGGACCCAGGCCCAGACCCACCACTCATCTGTCGTTAGGGTGTTGCAGTCGCTGAAACCGCTCTCCCACCACCTTGTGGACAGTCCTCAACATCGCCGATGTTCTCGAGTCCACTCGGTTGCAGTGCATGCTTGCTCACTGTCAGACGAGGGCATATTCAACTCTTCCAGCTCTCTCCCAGCCCGACCAAACATAAGCATGTATGGTGAGTAACCAGTCGTGCTGTGCACCCGGTTATTATAGGCCTATGATCCTTTTCCAGTGTCCTCACCATCTGAAGGAGTGAATGATTGAAGCGTTCACATGCCCCATTCCCTTGCGGGTGATATGGTGTGGTCCGGGACTTCTCGATACTGTACAGGTGATATAGTTCATTCATCAGGGCCCCCTGCAAGCAGGCCCCGTGATAGGAATATATCCAACTTGGACACCCATACACCTGTAGAAAACGATGGCAGACGGCCTCCGCTGCTGACTGGGCCGTCTGGTCTCGGGTGGGCACTGCCACTGCAAATTTTGTAAAATGATCGGCCATAACCAAACAAAAACCATGACCCGAATTGGAGTGCCCCACCTGCACATAATCTATCATCAATAGTTCTAATGGCTGGGACGTTTGGATGGTCTGAATCGGAGCCCTATGATCCACACTTTTGTTTAGGTCGCAAACTCTGCACGTCTGACAGGTATTTTCCACCATCTGTTTGAGATCTGGGCAGTAAACCAGCCCCTGTAGCCACTTATAGGTTTTATCACTACCAAAGTGGGCACCCCTCTCATGAGCTTCTCGAGCAGCCGTGGGAGCTGTGGCAAACGGGATAACGATTTGCCACCGATGCTCCAACTATGCCCGTGTGTAGACCTTCTGATACAACAGGTCGTGGGCCACTGTCAGCTTGTCCCACTTCTGGAGCAGCTTGTGGCCCTCAGGCATCAGACTTTCTTGCTCCTCTGGCTTTGGCCACGTCTTATGCCGGACCCACTGTTTTACCCTCCAGATATCTTCACACTCATTCTGGGCCCGCACCCAATCTGCATGGGTCCTTCCTAACAGCACAGGTGGCCCTTGCGCCACCCCACTTCAGTGTGCCACCGCTGCAAAGGAAGGTAGGCGACCCAGGTCAGGAGTCTCAGAGTCCTCCAGGTCATCATCAACATCTCCATCCGGGGAGCCCACAGGTACTCTGGACAATGCATCAGCGTTAGCGTTCTCTTTTCCAGACCTGAACTTGATACGGTAATTGAACTTCGCTGAGCTATCCACCGCTGTTCTAAGGCTCCCAATTTCACATTATTCAGGTGTGCCAAAGGGTTATTATCTGTCAGCACTAACATCTCCATCCCAGTCAGGTATTCGGCGAAGCGTTCTGTCATTGCCCAGACTAAGGCCAACAGTTCTAACTTAAAGGAGCTGTAATTGTCTGGGTCTCTCTCGGACCCTCGGAGGGAGCAACCCCCATACGTGATAACCCCTCTCCCGACCATGCTGCATCCTACATCTGAAGGCTCTCATCCGTGTACAACAGAAACGGGGTATTAAACCGAGCATAAGCTAAAATCGGGGCTTTTGTCAGAGCATCCTTTACTTCATCTAGTGATTTCTCCTGTCTCTCCCCCCACAAATTTGGACGGTTCCTAGGGCCATAGCTGTCCCCCGGAGCAATTCATTCAAGGGCCCAACAATATGTGCAAACCTGGGGATAAATCGACTGTAGTACCCCGCCAGCCCCAAAAACGCCTGGAGTTCTTGTAGGGTCTTCCGTCGTGGCCACTTTTCTGGGAGAGGGTTGCACCTCTTCTGGGGTCACCACATGGCCCAGATACTTAATGCTTTGATGAAAGAGTTGACACTTTTTTGGTTTTATCTTAAGCCCATGGTCCCTTAAGCGTTGGAGGTAGTCTTCAAAGGACTTCCCGAAGACCACCACATCGTCAAGATAGATCAACACTGATTCAAAGTTAAGGTCTCCCAGACAGTGCTCCATTAACCGTTGGAATGTACCCGGAGCGTTGGTTAGTCCAAATGGCATCCGATTGAATTCATACAACCCTGGCAGGCCATAGCCATCTGTCAGTATCCGCTGGCCAACTTGAGGGTGGAGAAGAACTGTGCTCTTCTTAGGCCGACAACGTCTCTTTGATACTCGGGAGGGGGTAAGCGCCCCGTACCGTATTTGCGTTCAGCTTCCGGTAATCAACGCAGAATCGGAGAGACCCATCTTTTTTTCGGACCAGTACCACTGATGCCGCCCACGGACTTTGGCTTTCCTGAATAACCCCGTTATCCAGCATACTTGCCAGCATGGTTTTCACGTATTGATAGACCTTGGGAGGGATCTGCCAGTATCACTCTCAGACTGGCGGGGAGTCCCCGGTGGGGATTTCATGTTCTATTACTGTCGCACACCCAAAATCCTCCTCATGGCAGGAGAAGGCAGCTTAGTACTCCCACAGAAGGACCTCTACCGTCTCTCGCTGCTTTGGAGTCAGGGTTTCTTGCTCCATACGCATGAGCTCCATAATCTTCCGGCTGTTCCAATCCGCAGTGGGGATTTTTTCCAGGGCCATCCCCACAGCGTAAGTCCATACTTTTTGCTGACTTGGCTGGAGAGTGAACTTATCTTTCTGGAGCACTTCCCCGTCCTCACTCTGACTTCGGCTGGCAGGGTCCCGGGTGGCACGGTGACCTACTGGTCCTGCAGGTTGATGCATCTGACAGGTACTCGACCATCCCTCACTGATATCAAGGCTCTAGGTACTAACGGTTTCGCTCATTCTTCTCCACTGGAAACGGGTTTTACCATGACCTCCAAGCCATCTAGCCTCCGGTTGGTGCCCACGGCCATCATAACTACCCGCTCCTGATGAGAGCCAAACACCATTGTGGCGTGCAATGGAACCCTTACAATCCCCACCGACTGGCCTGAAGCCATGCTGTTCTGCAAGCCACAACTCCTCACCATCTGACGGAGGACTCTTTGTGTCGGTCGATGAGTCGTGACATGCTGCCAATAGCGGGGGCCCTCCTTAGCAAACAGCTGGTGGTCTAACTCCTGCAGGACATTCACATGTAATGTCACGGTCAACCCTCGCCTGGGGGGATGTGTCACAAGGATCACCCCTTTGGTTCCCATATCTTGGTCAAAGATTTTTATCCTCACCCATACCACCCCCTTCACTACCAAGCTCTCGTTGTTCGCCGCGACTAAGCGGATCAGGCTGTCAGCTTCTGGTCTTATTTTGCACCCGGAATAGGCCTCAAAATAGTCATAGGGCATAATCGTACACTTTTGGAGTACAGGTCCTTGGTTCCCATGGATAGGGCGTCGTCTTCCAGTCTACGCCTCAGACCACCCTGTCACTGTGGCGGTGGGGAGTTTAAAGGCAGCCCCTCTCCTTCGTCTGCCAGGTCTGAGGAGCAGTTTGGGGCATAATGATCCAGCCCCTTGCACTTCCAGCAGCGGACCCGGATCCATTCCCTCTGTCAGGTGACTGGTACGACCATTGGGGCACTCCTCTTTGTCGAAGCAGGCGTCGTCCTCCATCGAGCCATCTCGGCACATAGCAGAGTCACTGCCTCACACAGCTTTTCCTGGACCACCTCTCCAGAAGATTCTGCACGGCCGCCACAACCTTGAAGGTTCCCGTGGTCATTCGTAGTTCCCGTGCGATTACTTCCGTGTAGACCACAAATGGTTTGTCCGGGTTCTGGATTATGTATTCGGACATTTGCTGCCTTAGCCGCTCGTCCCCGATCCCTACCACAAAATTGTCCCTCAAGGGATCGTCTCCACCTCCGGGATCACCCAGAGCCCTGGGGGCTCGACGAGCAAGGTTATTCCCTAACTCCTGCAGGGCCTTTGCATAGTCCTGTAGGTCCTCATCCTCCCTCTGGGTCCAGCTAAAGAATTGGGCACGTAGAGTCGTGACCTCTGCCAACTTCCCATGTACCTTTTCGAGATAGGACACGATTTTATCAAATGTGTCACACTCCTCCGGGGGCCTAACCATGATGGTCTGTCTATCCTGCCCCTCTAGTGCGTTAATGGCAACCTCCAAACATATCTCGGGGGCCAGGTTATACATCTTTATGGCTCCCCTAACCCGGTCTACCCAGTCGGATAGTGTGGAAGATGCCCCTAATCAGGGCCGATCACGTTTGCTCTACTGTTCCAAATTAATAGTAACCCAAGGGTTTTACGTGCACGGAAGAAGATAACTGTGACACACACACTGGTGTGAAAGCAAATTCTCATTTATTACAGGAAGTATAGCAGTTTATAAAGTCATCAGAGGGGCATTCCCCCTGAGGCATGTGGCTTTGTTACATTTTTATCTCTTTTTATATGAAAATATGATAAGTGATAACACTTGGCATCTGCCCATTGTGCATTGTTTTACTAACTGTGGTATGTGAACTATGTAAATATCTAGCTGTAATCGTCATCTTGTAATGGAGTTTTCACTAACAACAAAAAAGCATATACGTAGCAAGGAGGCGTGTTCTCTTCGGTAGGATGGAACCTTTGTGCTCTGGAGAAGATAAGGTGTTGTCTGAGAGCTAGAGTATGTGGGAGCTTTCTTAGCTGAATCAAAAAATGTAGTTCATATCTCTATCAATAGCAACATGTTTTTCCCGTCATATTTCGCTAACTGATTCAACAGAGCACCCGTCAGGAGGTGTTGCATCAGGGCCTGTGGGCGGCGATGGGTTCCACTGCCTCGCCAACCCTTGAACTCACTGCTACAGCCTGTAGGGCAGGCTGACCGCTCCCTCTGCTGCATTCGTCTGCATGGGTGTCACTGTATCCTGACAATTACGCCAATTTGTAACAGGTGGACCCAAGGGAGTCCATTGGGATAAAGTGAACCCCACAAGAATGAATGCACGGACAGTGAGCTGTGTGAACCAAAAGAACTTTACTGACTCTAGAGAAGAAAACTATATACAATATTAGGCTCGGACTGGCCCACAGGGGTACAGGGGAATCCCCCGGTGGGCCCCTGAGCAAAGTGGGCCCCTAGTCTCCCACCCCCTCCACAAGTGGAACAAAACACATTGGATTTACTGCACTACATACATATATTCAATATACAGCACCTCAACCAGCCTATGTTCATATAAAAAACTTGTTAAATTATTTATTATATTCGAATGTATCCGTACGGTGGGCCCCCCCCCCCAATTTTTTTTTACTGGTGGGCCCTAGGTACCCCAGTCCGACACTGTACAATATAATGTACACCATGATCCAGCCAGACCCCACAGAGTGACTAGTGAGGTGTGCTCCGGTGTACTGAAGTGGTGGTACAATCTCTCTGGGTTGCTAGCAACCCAAGATTGTCCACAGTGGGACCCCAGGCGGGAATTCCCTAATTTAGGTACTGTACCTTTAAGGATTTATATTTTGCCTAAATGCCGCTAAATACGGCAGGAGTTCCTAACCAAACACAGAGAACTGAAGCCACTAGGAATCAACACCAAATTTGTGGTCTGTGTACTTGGGATCTCGGCTGAGGGGCACTGTGGCTCACAGAGGCCAAATACAGAAAAGAACACCACACTATCCCTCCCGGATGCCGGTAATGCCCACCACCTCAGCTAGACTCCCTTGAACTCCGACATGGCTATTTGTAACTTCAAAGCCGGGATGTGGATCCAATTGCTGTCGCAGTAAAGCTTTAACTGCTGCAACGGCGCCAAAACTTGTCCTCACCCTGATTTCAGGGAGGGACCCGAGCTCAGGATTCAAAGTGCGCACTAACCAACTGGAATATGCTGTAGGCCTGAATGGTAGATTGGTTTTCTTGATGGATGATCCAACGTTGGCCTCAGGCCAGGCAGGCCTCTGGTCTCCTCAGCTCCTGATTATAAATGAAGACTACAGATCCTCTTTAGCAGGCAGCAGATATTCAACAATCGTCCCTTGCTTGCTGTAGATAAAGCCTTCAATCTCTGGCTGATCACAGGACACCTCAGCAGACACATCTGAATCCGTTGCTCTCTAATAGTGTTGATCACGAATATTCGATTTTTGAATTTTTATTGCGAATATAGGTACTTTGAAAATTCGCAAATATTTCGAATATAGTTATATAAATTCGTAATTTCGAATATTCAATTTTTTTTTTCTTTTTTTCATTTATTATTTTTTTTTAAATCAGTACACATGATCCCTCCCTGTTTCTAGCTTGTGGGCCAATAAGAAGGCTGCAATATACATGACTTTAGGAGTAGTAGTGTTTGAGAATTTTGCTCTATATTCATTTTTTCGAATATTCGCTATATTGCTATATATTCTTGTTTTAGAATATTACGAATATTCGAATAAAAAAAGTTATAGCAATATAGCGAATATTCGAAAAAAAACTAATATAGAGCAATTTAGCTAATATAGTGCTATAATCTTTTTTTTTATAGTTGTAATTTTTTTCCAATCTGAACTTCAGATGAGAAGAAAATTACAACTATTAGACAAAGAAGATTATAGCACTTTATTAGCTAAATTGCTCTATATTCGTTTTTTTCAAATATTCGCTATATTGCTATATATTCTTGTTTTAGAATATTACAAATATTCGAAAAAATGAAGTTATAGCAACAAAGCGAATATTCGAAAAAGATCGAATATAGAGCAATTTAGCTCCATAGCTAATATAGTGCTATAATCTTCTTTGTCTAATAGTTGTAAGTTGAAAAATTTGCTATAAAAATTTGAATCCGAAAATTCGAATTACGGAAATTTGCATATTACACAATCATTACCTTGCCGATTTTTCGAGTTAAAAAAAATCGTGAATTTTCGAATATTCAACGAATATTCTAAAAATATTCGTGAAATATCGCGAATTCGAATGTGACCCCTGCCGCTCATCACTACTCTCTAACTGCCGACTTTCTGTCCTCCTGCCACTTCCTTTCTCCAGGCCCTCTATTTTTTCCCAGGGAGTTTGGACATGGCAACAAAATAGCAAAATGCACAAAATAAATAAGAAGCTACTTTTAACAGTCCATTTCAATAAGAAAGCAAATCCTGTGCAGTTATAAGATTACTTTTCTTTTTATATTAATTGTCAACATCTCGCTCCATTAGTTCTAAGGGGGCTGCCCGACTAAGGGCCTCTAGTGGCCAGTCACACAAACTGCATGTTATATCACTCATAGCTTATTCAATGTAGTCACAGATGTATTCAATTAGAGTATCATATGTCTTACAGAGAAGGCTGTCAATGACCGAGTAGGACCGCCCACTGGACTCCTAAGTTCAGAATAAGCAGGAATTTAAATAAGTGAATGGTTATACTGAATCTTTATCCATAAAACTATATATCCATTTGCTCAATATGACAGGTTGCCTTTAAGTTGTTCCCCCCCCCCCCACAAAATAATCTATATATGTAAATGTAGCTATAAATAATATAATTATTTGTTAAAATACATAGTTAGAAATGAGGGTAACATTTTCTTAATGCAATGAATTTGGAGTCTCCGGAGACCTCCTCTGGAGGCAAAGACAGACAAGGGGATTGGACTGTGCTTGTAAATGAGGGACACTTGGCAGGTTTATAAGATGGTTAATAATACATCAGTCCCCCTGCATTATACTATCAATACCACATAAAAGTTGCCAGTTTTCAAGAATTTATGGACATCCTACATTTATTTGTTCTATGGTACAAAAATCCCAGACTCAAATACTAGCCATGTGCCCCCAACAACAGTGTCCGATCACATTCATGAACTGTGGGAGCCACACTGTCCCCCATAAACAGTGTGCAAAACCTATCATAAATTGTCATAAATTGCTAAATGTGGTCTGGCATTATCTTGTTGAAAAATGCAGGGTCTTCCTTGAAAGAGATGACGTCTGGATGGGAGCATATGTTGTTCTAGAACCTGAATATATTTTTCTGCATTGATGGTGCCTTTCCAGACATGCAAGCTGCCCATGCCACACGCACTCATGCAACCCCATACCATCAGAGATGCAGGCTTCTGAACTGAGCGTTGATAACAACTTGGGTTGTCCTTGTCCTCTTTGGTCCGGATGACATGGCGTCCCAGATTTCCAAAAAGAACTTTGAATCGTGACTTGCCTGACCACAGAACAGTCTTCCATTTTGCCAAACTCCATTTTAAATGATCCCTGGCCCAGTGAAAACGCCTGAGCTTGTGGATCTTGCTTAGAAATGGCTTCTTCTTTGCACTGTAGAGTTTCAGCTGGCAACGGCGGATGGCACGGTGGATTGTGTTCACTGACAATGGTTTCTGGAAGTATTCCTGAGCCCATTCTGTGATTTCCTTTACAGTAGCATTCCTGTTTGTGGTGCAGTGTCGTTTAAGGGCCCGAGATCACGGGCATCCAGTATGGTTTTACGGCCTTGACCCTTACGCACAGAGATTGTTCCAGATTCTCTGAATCTTCGGATGATATTATGCACAGTTGATGATGATAGATGCAAAGTCTTTGCAATTTTTCGCTGGGTAACACCTTTCTGATATTGCTCCACTATCTTTCTGCGCAACATTGTGGGAATCGGTGATCCTCTACCCATCTTGGCTTCTGAGAGACACTGCCACTCTGAGAAGCTCTTTTTATACCCAATCATGTTGCCAATTGACCTAATTAGTGTTAATTGGTCTTCCAGCTCTTCGTTATGCTCAAATTTACTTTTTCCAGCCTCTTATTGCTACTTTCCCAACTTTTTTGGGATTTGTTGACACAGTGAAAATTTGAATCAACGTATTTTTCCTTTAAAATGATACATTTACTTTGATTAAACGTTTGATCTGTCATCTACGTTCTATTACAAATAAAATATTGACATTTGCCATCTCCACATCATTGCATTCAGTTTTTATTCACAATTTGTTTAGTGTCCCAACTTTTTGGGAATCCGGTTTGTATTTCCATTGGGGTACACCCCAAAACATTGGGAAATATAACCCTCCAGTCATGCTAAACACACGTTCAGACAATACACCGGCTGTAGGGCAGGCTAGCCCCTCCAAGGCGTAAAGGGCAAGCTCAGGCCATGTGCCTAATTTTGAGACCCAGAAGTTGCAGGGGCTGACCCCTGTCAGTTAGTTCACAATCCAATTTTATATCTGCTCTATCAACTTTCGATGTTCTTTTATGCTCCTACCATGATGATTACGGGTGGCGGGGAATCAGGGTTTCAGGCCGGAGAGGGAGCGTGAGAAAAAGAGACCAAATTTAAGGGTGATAAATTTATTTTTAAAATTTAGGATCGAGAAGAACTGTGGGAAAAACTATTGAGGCGCAAATATGGGACAAATTACAGAAGCCCAAATGGGCCAAAAGAGTAAAGCAGAATTGTAGGAAAAACTATTGAGGCGCAAATGTTGGCCAAAAGAGTATAGCGGAAATGTGGGACAAAGTATTGAAGCTTAAATGTGGTACAACTTGTTTAAGCATTGAATCAAAGGAGGTGGCGCGCATCAATTAAAGAAGTGTAGTGTCCGACTAGGTAGGAGTGGGCACTACACAAGGGTCAATTGGGTAACGTGTTACTTCTGCTCACAAGGGACAGTGATATTATATTTATCCATGCATTGTAATGTATTTCCTGTGTGTTTTTGCATTTGTATGTTTCCCCTGTTATATGCTTATCAGGCCTAGTTGGGTGTAATTAGACATTTCAGACACTAGAGGGAGATAGGGAGCCCCGTAGTATAAATGTCCAGGCCCAGACAGGGAGGGGTTAGGTCATAGTCAGGAGTCTGTGGAGACAGAAGTGAGAAGGCACCAGCCCAAGATATGCTGAGGGCCTCCTCCTGACATGCAGCTAGATAGTCCTGGTTTCTAGTTGCACCAGGAGGCTAGAAGGAGTACAGCCTGCTTGGAGACCGTGTGTATTCCAGGGGACTAGAGGAGTCACCTAGTCAGCCTGAAGCTCCTGAGGCTAAGGATAGCTCAGTTGAGATACCCCAGTAGTAGGACAGCACCTCCTGGGAGAAACCTGCAGTCACCTTTCCAATCCAGCAGTGAAGACAGCTAGGAAAAGAAGGTATTGTAACCTCAAGCAAATGCCAATACTGGAGGAAGGTTTGTTATATACCAAGGATTTAAGCCAGCAATTAGGCATCCGGGCCTTGGGATCCAGCCAGCTAGAATAGCTATGGGGATAGAGCAGCATTGTACCGCAAAGCATTAACTGTATACCCTCCAAGTATCTTGCAAGATTGAAACCTGCTGTGCTATCAAGTCAACCTGCTGTGCATATGTACAGTAAAGGACTGCATTATACACCCCTGCAACTGATTGTATAAAGTTGGACTGTTGTCTAAAGTAAAGCAACATTTGGTTTACCAACTGTGTACTCTATTAATCCTCCTGCAAATCGGTGTGCCACCGTTACAGGCACTGGCGTCACGATTCTTAAAGGGACCTTACCTAAGGCACTCAAAATACCTGCAACATCCAGGGCAACTCACATACCATCAGGCCTGGTCCCTATTTAGCAAGTGTGCCCCAGAGGAACTAGTGTCTACCTCTCTTTCACTGTCGCATGCCTGCCCAGGGTTCTCCTCAGAAAAGTGAATAACCCTCGATGGCCCATACTGTGACCTCACTGTCGCAATACCCTGCAGGTCTGGCGTGCTGCATAAATTGGCGTCACAAACAGGATACGATCATTTCTGCGCCATTGTGGATACAAAAACTGTGTGCTGTTATTTGCCTTAAAGTGACCAAGCCCTAATTGCTTTATTGAAAATTGCTGGGCCAAAGAGAACTGTAATAATTTGCGGTGTGAAGATTGATGATGATCCCTGGCCCAGTGAAAACGCCTGAGCTTGTGGATCTTGCTTAGAAATGGCTTCTTCTTTGCACTGTAGAGTTTCAGCTGGCAACGGCGGATGGCACGGTGGATTGTGTTCACTGACAATGGTTTCTGGAAGTATTCCTGAGCCCATTCTGTGATTTCCTTTACAGTAACATTCCTGTTTGTGGTGCAGTGTCGTTTAAGGGCCCGGAGATCACGGGCATCCAGTATGGTTTTACGGCCTTGACCCTTACGCACAGAGATTGTTCCAGATTCTCTGAATCTTCGGATGATGTTATGCACAGTTGATGATGATAGATGCAAAGTCTTTGCAATTTTTCGCTGGGTAAAACCTTTCTGATATTGCTCCACTATCTTTCTGCGCAACATTGTGGGAATCGGTGATCCTCTACCATCTTGGCTTCTGAGAGACACTGCCACTCTGAGAAGCTCTTTTTATACCCAATCATGTTGCCAATTGACCTAATTAGTGTTAATTGGTCTTCCAGATCTTCGTTATGCTCAAATTTACTTTTTCCAGCCTCTTATTGCTACTTTCCCAACTTTTTGGGGATTTGTTGACACCGTGAAAATTTGAATCAACGTATTTTTCCTTTAAAATGATACATTTACTTGGATTAAACGTTTGATCTGTCATCTACGTTCTATTACAAATAAAATATTGACATTTGCCATCTCCACATCATTGCATTCAGTTTTTATTCACAATTTGTTTAGTGTCCCAACTTTTTTGGAATCGGTTTGTATTTCCATTGGGGTACACCCCAAAACATTGGGAAATATAACCCTCCAGTCATGCTAAACACACGTTCAGACAATACACCGGCTGTAGGGCAGGCTAGCACCTCCAAGGCATAAAGGGCAAGCTCAGGCCATGTGCCTAATTTTGAGGCCCAGAAGTTGCAGGGGCTGACCCCTGTCAGTTAGTTCACAATCCAATTTTATATCTGCTCTATCAACTTTCGATGTTCTTTTATGCTCCTACCATGATGATTACGGGTGGCGGGGAATCAGGGTTTCAGGCCGGAGAGGGAGCGTGAGAAAAAGAGACCAAATTTAAGGGTGATAAATTTATTTTAAAAATTTAGGATCGAGAAGAAATGTGGGAAAAACTATTGAGGCGCAAATATGGGACAAATTACAGAAGCCCAAATGGGCCAAAAGAGTAAAGCAAAATTGTATGAAAAACTATTGAGGCGCAAATGTTGGCCAAAAGAGTATAGCGGAAATGTGGGACAAAGTATTGAAGCTTAAATAAGGTACAACTTGTTTAAGCATTGAATCAAAGGAGGTGGCGCGCATCAATTAAAGAAGTGTAGTGTCCGACTAGGTAGGAGTGGGCACTACACAAGGGTCAATTGGGTAACGTGTTACTTCTGCTCACAAGGGACAGTGATATTATATTTATCCATGCATTGTAATGTATTTCCTGTGTGTTTTTGCATTTGTATGTTTCCCCTGTTATATGCTTATCAGGCCTAGTTGGGTGTAATTAAACATTCCAGACACTAGAGGGAGATAGGGAGCCCCGTAGTATAAATGTCCAGGCCCAGACAGGGAGGGGTTAGGTCATAGTCAGGAGTCTGTGGAGACAGAAGTGAGAAGGCACCAGCCCAAGATATGCTGAGGGCCTCCTCCTGACATAGTCCTGGTTTCTAGTTGCACCAGGAGGCTAGAAGGAGTACAGCCTGCTTGGAGACCGTGTGTATTCCAGGGGACTAGAGGAGTCACCTAGTGAGCCTGAAGCTCCTGAGGCTAAGGATAGCTCAGTTGAGATACCCCAGTAGTAGGACAGCACCTCCTGGGAGAAACCTGCAGTCACCTTTCCAATTCAGCAGTGAAGACAGCTAGGAAAAGAAGGTATTGTAACCTCAAGCAAATGCCAATACTGGAGGAAGGATTGTTATATACCATGGATTTAAGCCAGCAATTAGGCATCCGGGCCTTGGGATCCAGCCAGCTAGAATAGCTATGGGGATAGAGCAGCATTGTACCGCAAAGCATTAACTGTATACCCTCCAAGTATCTTGCAAGATTGAAACCTGCTGTGCTATCAAGTCAACCTGCTGTGCATATGTACTGTAAAGGACTGCATTATACACCCCTGCAACTGATTGTATAAAGTTGGACTGTTGTCTAAAGTAAAGCAACGTTTGGTTTACCAACTGTGTACTCTATTAATCCTCCTGCAAATCGGTGTGCCACCGTTACAGGCACTGGCGTCACGATTCTTAAAGGGACCTTACCTAAGGCACTCAAAATACCTGCAACATTCAGGGCACCTCACATACCATCAGGCCTGGTCCCTATTTACCAAGTGTGCCCCAGAGGAACTAGTGTCTACCTCTTTTTCACTGTCGCATGCCTGCCCAGGGTTCTCCTCAGAAAAGTGAGTAACCCTCGATGGCCCATACCGTGACCTCACTGTCGCAATGTCTGCAGAAATGGACTCCGCCTCCCCCATATTGGAGTACCTGGGGAGGACACAACCGGAGTACCACCGGAGTACCACCGAGGACGCAACCGGAGACCTACTGATGGCAGAGATACGGGAGGCCGCAATAAAGAAGACAACTAAAACTAAGATCTGCTATGAAGAACTGGCAAAGACCGTTCATGAGCGCCACACTTACACCCAACCCCGCCTGGAAAGGAGAATGGGGTTGGTTGTGGCATTTGACAAGGACCGAGGCTTCGGTTTTATTAAGGACTATACTACCGGCAGAGACTTGTATGTGAATCGGAGGTCCGTCAAGCGGAGCTACCTCCCAGAACATCTGCATAACCTCCGCGAGGGAGAGGAAGTTGAGTTCACCCCTGCCGAGGGCCTGCGAGGCCCCTACGCCACTGCCGTGTCCCATCCCAGGAAGAAAACGGAGGACTGGGACCTTGATGAGGACCACACTGGCTGCGAGCGCGAACCTGTGCGCTCTCCAGAACCGGCCCATCATGCCTTTCAAGAATGGGGCTCCTTCATTGGCCCGAACGTCTTTTGGCAACCTACAGTGGTGGAGAAGAGGGTAAGCCCATGGCCCTCACCTGAGCTGCCTCGCAGGGAAAAGACTATTCGTGAACTAGAGGATGTAGAAAGATTCCATGCTGCCCTGGACGCCTCACCTGAACCTGCAGCGGCTGCGCAGGACGCGCCATCTACTTCACAAGTGCCGGCGGCGAAGCGGGGGACAGCGATCCCGACTCCGAAAGCCTGGACGACCAGATTGTGCGGCTGGAGAAGCAGTTACGTGAGCTGCGCCAGATTGCCTCCACCAGGATCCGGACTCCACCTGACCAGAAAGAGAGTGGACTTAAGGACTCGGACGTCTCCGGGTCTGAGGTGAGAGTACCTGCCCCTGTCAGCCGGCCCTCTTTAGTTTCAGCACCTGCGGTGAGGTCCTCCTACGCTGTGCACCGACGCGCAGAGCCAGTTGTCCAGGAACCCACCGGATCGCTTGCAGCAGCGGTACCCAGGCCAGTGAAGCAGCCCTCAAGTGCTATGCCTGCACCGGTGCGGTCAGCAACCGTGATTACCCCTAGGCCTATGGGGCCAATACCTATTAGGGGTCCTTTCATGCTGCAGTTGCCCCCCAATACTGTGTTGTGGGCACATCCGCATGTTGACTCTCACTACAGGCGTAATCTACAAATGGAGCAAGGGAGCACCACTGTGATGCCAAGTGGATATGACATGCCCCTGAGAATTGGCCTGCTAGGCCATTGATTTGATTACTTTTGCCTAGGGACCCTAACAAAGTGGATTAACCCTTCCAGGACAGGAGTCCTTCGTTGTTTTGGCCCTCTGTTGCTGCTGCCAGTTACCAATCCTCGGTGGTGGAAGGACATGCGCCAAACTGCTATCCGCCTCAGGCCCAGCCGCCACTGCGTTTACCCAGTGTGCTGTTATGGAGATATAATGATATAATGGCCCAGGCCGTGCTTACTGGTCCACATATCCGTAGTCAGGTGCACCTTGCCACAGATGGCGTTGCGCAGTGCACACCTGATTTTGTCCCCTACTTGGTTGTGAAGGGAAGGGATGGCTCGCCTTGAAAAGTAGTGGCGGCTGGGCACGACGTACTCTGGGACAGCCACCGCCATAAGGCCTTTAAAACTATCCATCTCCACCAGACGGAATGACAGCATTTCAAAAGCCAGTAATTTAGAAATGCTGGCATTCAGGGCTAGGGATCACGGGTGGGTAGGGGGGGTACATCCTCTTCCTCTCCAGCGTTTGGGATATGGAGAGCTGAACGCTTCTGTGGGACATTGTGGAGATGCTTGGTGATCCAGGTGTTGGTGTTGCTGGCAGATCCTCTGTTTGCGGGGTGCCAGGTGGCACTGTCACTCCACATGTGGATGAAGAGGCCGTGACTGCAGCAGAAGAGGAAGCAGGAGGACCCAGAGACCTTTCTTGGTTTTTGAGGTGTCTACTCCACTGCAGCTCGTGCTTTGCACTTAAATGCCTGGTCATGCAGGTTGTGCTCAGGTTGAGAACGTTTATGCCTCGCTTCAGACTCTGATTGCACAGCGTGCAAACCACTCGTGTCTTGCCGTTCTGAAGAACTGCCACGCCAGGGAACTCCTTGGAGTTGGCTTTGGTGTGCTCGGTCCCTTGCTGCAGTGGGCAGTAGGAGGCGTACTGTCTAGAGAATGGCCGCTCCGCTTTTGCACCCTGCTCCCTCTTCTGCTGTGCTAGTGGCGACCACCGCCTCTTCCTCCGAACTACATAGGTCACTCGCATGACTTTGATTCCATGTGGGGTCGAGGACCTCATCCTCCTCAACATCATCTTCCACTCAGTCTTCACCCCTGATTTCCTTGTCGGTCTGCACACTGTCAAAAGCCCCAGCAGTTGGCACCTGTGTTTCGTCATCATCCGAGTTGTACGTGCTGCGATGGTCCTCCCATGTACTCATTTTGAAAGATAAGTGGTTGGGCATCGGTGCACTCAATCTCTTCTACTTCTGGGGCAGGGCTAGGTGGATGGCCCTGGGAAACCCTGCTAACAGTCATCAAAAAGCAGAAGAGACTGCTGCATGACTTGGGGCTCAGACTGCTTGGCTGATTTGCAAGGGGGTGAGGTGAAAGACTGATGGCCATCGGCTGCAGGTGCCAACTGTGGTCTTTCAGCAGGAGACTGGGTGGGAGACAATGTGAAGGAACTGGATCCACTGTCAGCAACCCAATCTACTATCGCCTGTACTTGTTCAGGCCTCACAATTCGTAGAGCAGCATTAGGTCCGACCAAACACCGCTGCAGGTTTTGTTGCCTACTCGCACCTGAGGAAGGGGTTTGACTTGTGCGTGTAGCTGGCACAGATCGACCACGTCCTCTCCCTGCAACAAGAGCTCCACCAGCAGCACTACGACTTGGGCCACGTCCCTTATTTGACGCTCTCCGCATATTTTAAAAATTTAGGATCTTGCCATAAATAGGTGTTTAATTAATAGTAGAATAGAACGACAGTATGTAAAGGGTGTATCTCACACGGTCTGAACCAGTGTAGGCCTGAATTAAATATTTCTTTGCCCAAAATAGCTGTATTTCAAATGGCTGTATTTCAAATCCCTGAATCAAACCCCTGTATGTAGAGGGGGTATCTCACACGGTCTGAACCAGTGTAGGCCTGAAGTAAATATTTATTTGCACAAAATGGCTGTATTTCAAATCCCTGAATCAAACCCCTGTATGTAGAGGGAGTATCTCACAGGGCCTGAACCAGTGTAGGCCTGAATTCAATATTGGTGCACCAAATGGCGGTATTTAAAATCTCTGAATGTAACCCATATGTATTAAGGGTGTATCTCACAATGAAATCTGCATCAAAGGCTGCCAACAAATTTTTTTGTGCCCAAAGAAGTGTTTATTTAACAACTGAATTTGACAGCAGTATATAAGCCTGTAATTTCACACGTGCTGATGCTGCAAGGCCTGAAAATAGTGTTTTTTTGTCTAAATAGTGTGTTTTTCAAACCCCAGAAAATGATGGGTGTACTTGCGTTCAGAGCGGATCCATCTGGTGTCTGCACAGACGGATCCGCTCCTATAATGCAAACGCTTAGATCCGTTCAGAACGGATCCGTTTGCATTACCATGAACAAAAAAAATAAAATAAAAATTGTTTTTTTTGTTCATGATACTGCAAACGGATCCGTTTTGACTTTACATTGAAAGTCAATGGGGGACGGATCCGTTTGAAAATTGAGCCATACTGTGTCAACTTCAAACGGATCCGTCCCCATTGACTTACATTGTAAGTCTGGACGGATCCGTTTGCCTCCGCACGGCCAGGCGGACACCCGAACGCTGCAAGCTGCGTTCAGGTGTCCGCCTGCTGAGCGGAGCGGAGGACAAACGGTGCCAGACTGATGCATTCTGAGCGGATCCGCATCCACTCAGAATGCATTAGGGCTGGACTGATCCGTTCGGGGCCGCTTGTGAGAGCCTTCAAACGGAACTCACAAGCGGAGCCCCGAACGCAAGTGTGAAAGTAGCCTTAAATTGCACACTAACTAATCAAGATGTTGTAGATTGCTAAAAGTGTTTTTTTTGGTAACAGAATATGAAAGCTGTATACAGTACAGACCAAAAGTTTGGACACACCTTCTCATTCAAAGAGTTTTCTTTATTTTCATGACTATGAAAATTGTAGATTCACACTGAAGGCATCAAAACTATGAATTAACACATGTGGAATTATATACATAACAAAAAAGTGTGAAACAACTGAAAATATGTCATATTCTAGGTTCTTCAAAGTAGCCACCTTTTGCTTAGATTACTGCTTTGCACACTCTTGGCATTCTCTTGATGAGCTTCAAGAGGTAGTCACATGAAATGGTCTTCCAACAGTCTTGAAGGCGTTCCCAGAGATGCTTAGCACTTGTTGGCCCTTTTGCCTTCACTCTGCGGTCCAGCTCACCCCAAACCATCTTGATTGGGTTCAGGTCTGGTGACTGTGGAGGCCAGGTCATCTGGCGCAGCACCCCATCACTCTCCTTCATGGTCAAATAGCCCTTACACAGCCTGGAGGTGTGTTTGGGGTCATTGTCCTGTTGAAAAATAAATGATGGTCCAACTAAACGCAAACCGGATGGAATAGCATGCCGCTGCAAGATGCTGTGGTAGCCATGCTGGTTCAGTATGGCTTCAATTTTGAATAAATCCCCAACAGTGTCACCAGCAAAGCACCCCCACACCATCACACCTCCTCCTCGATGCTTCACGGTGGGAACCAGGCATGTAGAGTCCATGCGTTCACCTTTTCTGCGTCGCACAAAGACACGGTGGTTGGAACCAAAGATCTCAAATTTGGACTCATCAGACCAAAGCACAGATTTCCACTGGTCTAATGTCCATTCCTTGTGCTTTTAGCCCAAACAAGTCTCTTCTGCTTGTTGTCTGTCCTTAGCAGTGGTTTCCTAGCAGATATTTTACCATGAAGGCCTGATTCACACAGTCTCCTCTTAGCAGTTGCTTTAGAGATGTGTCTGCTGCTAGAACTCTGTGTGGCATTGACCTGGTCTCTAATCTGAGGCTGGTGACTCGGATGAACTTATCCTCCGCAGCAGAGGTGACTCTTGGTCTTCCTTTCCTGGGGCGGTCCACATGTGAGCCAGTTTCTTTGTAGCGCTTGATGGTTTTTGTGACTGCACTTGGGGACACTTTCAAAGTTTTCCCAATTTTTCAGACTGACTGACCTTAATTTCTTAAGGTAATGATGGCCACTCGTTTTTCTTTACTTAGCTGCTTTTTTCTTGCCATAATACAAATTCTAACAGTCTATTCAGTAGGACTATCAGCTGTGTATCCACCTGACTTCTCCACAACGCAACTGATGGTCCCAACCCCATTTATAAGGCAAGAAATCCCACTTATTAAACCTGACAGGGCACACCTGTGAAGTGAAAACCATTTCAGGTGACTACCTCTTGAAGCTCATCAAGAGAATGCCAAGAGTGTGCAAAGCAGTAATCTAAGCAAAAGGTGGCTACTTTGAAGAACCTAGAATATGACATATTTTTAGTTGTTTCACACTTTTTTGTTATGTATATAATTCCACATGTGTTAATTCATAGTTTTGATCCCTTCAGTGTGAATCTACAATTTTCATAGTCATGAAAATAAAGAAAATTCTTTTTGAATGAGAAGGTGTGTCCAAACTTTTGGTCTGTACTGTATATTAAACTTGAATTTAACACTTGCAGATATGGAAAATACTGTTTTTTTGCAAAAAAGTATGTTTTTAAAACCCCAGAAAATGATTGGTGTATTTCTACCTTAACCCCTTAAGGACACAGCCCTATTTCACCTTAAGGACCAGGCCATTTTTTGCAAATCTGACCACTGTCACTTTAAGTGCTGATAACTTTAAAACGCTTTGACTTACCCAGGCCGTTCTGAGATTGTTTTTTCGTCGCATATTGTACTTCATGACACTGCTAAAATTGGGTCAAAAAAGTTAATTTTTTTGCATAAAAAAATACCATATTTACCAAAAATTTTGAAAAATTTGCAAATTTCAAAGTTTCAGTTTCTCTACTTCTGTAATACATAGTAATACCCCCAAAAATTGTGATGACTTTACATTCCCCATATGTCTACTTCATGTTTGTAGCATTTTGGGAATGATATTTTATTTTTTGGGGATGTTACAAGGCTTAGAAGTTTAGAAGCAAATTTTGAAATTTTCGGAAATCTTCAAAATCCCACTTTTTATGGACCAGTTCAGGTTTGAAGTCACTTTGTGAGGCTTACATAATAGAAACCACCCAAAAATGACCCCATTCTAGAAACTACACCCCTCAAGGTATTCAAAACTGTTTTTACAAACTTTGTTAACCCTTTAGGTCTTCCACAACACTTCATGGCAAATGGACATACATTTTTAGAATTTAGATTTTTTGGAAGATTTTCCAATATAATCAATTTTTTCCTGGAAAAAAACAAGGGTTAACTGCCAAACAAAACTCAAAATGGGTTGCCCTGATTCTGTAGTTTGCAGAAACACCCCATATGTGGTCGTAAACTACTGTTTGGCCGAACGGGAGGACATAGAAGGAGGGGAACACCATATGGGTTTTGGAAGGCAGATTTGGCAGGACTGGTTTTGTTTATACCATGTCCCATTTGAAGCCCCCTGTTGCACCCCTAGAATAGAAATTTCAAAAAAGTGACTCCATCTAAGAAAGTACACCCCTCAAGGTATTCAAAACTGGGTTTACAAACTTTGTTAACCCTTTAGGTGTTCCACAAGAGTTATTGGCAGATGGAGAAACAATTTAGAAATTTCTATTTTTTGGAAAATTTTCCAATATAATCAATTTTTTCCAGGAGTAAAACAAGGGTTAACTGCCAAACAAAACTCAAAATGGGTTGCCCTGATTCTGTAGTTTGCAAAAACACCCCATATGTGGTCGTAAACTACTGTTTGGCCGAACGGGAGGACATAGAAGGAGGGGAACACCATATGGGTTTTGGAAGGCAGATTTGGCAGGACTGGTTTTGTTTATACCATGTCCCATTTGAAGCCCCCTGTTGCACCCCTAGAATAGAAATTTCAAAAAAGTGACTCCATCTAAGAAAGTACACCCCTCAAGGTATTCAAAACTGGGTTTACAAACTTTGTTAACCCTTTAGGTGTTCCACAAGAGTTATTGGCAGATGGAGAAACAATTTAGAAATTTCTATTTTTTGGAAAATTTTCCAATATAATCAATTTTTTCCAGGAGTAAAACAAGGGTTAACTGCCAAACAAAACTCAAAATGGGTTGCCCTGATTCTGTAGTTTGCAGAAACACCCCATATGTGGTCGTAAACTACTGTTTGGCCGAACGGGAGGACATAGAAGGAGGGGAACACCATATGGGTTTTGGAAGGCAGATTTTGCAGGACTGGTTTTGTTTATACCATGTCCCATTTGAAGCCCCCTGTTGTACCCCTAGAATAAAAATTTCAAAAAAGTGACTCCATCTAAGAAAGTACACCCCTCAAGGTATTCAAAACTGGGTTTACAAACTTTGTTAACCCTTTAGGTGTTCCACAAGAGTTAATGGCAGATGGAGAAACAATTTAGAAATTTCTATTTTTTGGAAAATTTTCCATTTTAACCCATTTTTTCCAGCAATAAAGTAAGGGTTAACAGCCAAACAAAACTCAATATGGGTTGCCCTGATTCTGTAGTTTGCAAAAACACCCCATATGTGGTCGTAAACTACTGTTTGGCCTAAACGGGAGCACGTAGAAAGAGGGGAACGCCATATGGGTTTTGGAAGGCAGATTTTGCAGGACTGGTTTTGTTTATACCATGTCCCATTTGAAGCCCCCTGTTGCACCCCTAGAATAGAAATTTCAAAAAAGTGACTCCATCTAAGAAAGTACACCCCTCAAGGTATTCAAAACTGGGTTTACAAACTTTGTTAACCCTTTAGGTGTTCCACAAGAGTTAATGGCAGATGGAGAAACAATTTAGAAATTTCTATTTTTTGGAAAATTTTCCATTTTAACCCTTACTTTATTACTGAAAAAAATGGGTTAACAGCCAAACAAAACTCAAAATGGGTTGCCCTGATTCTGTAGTTTGCAGAAACACCCCAAATGTGGTCGTAAACTACTATTTGGCTAAACGGCAGGACATAGAAGAAGGGGGAACGCCATACGGTTTTTGGAAGGCAGATTTTGCTGGACTGGTTTATTTACACCATGTACCCTTTCAAGCCCCCTGATGCACCCCTAGAGTAGAAACTCCATAAAAGTGACCCCATCTAGGAAACTACGGGATAAGGTGGTTGTTGATTTGGTACTATTTTAGGGGTAAATATGATTTTTGGTTGCTCTATATTACACTTTTTTGAGGCAAGGTAACAAAAAAATTAAATTCTAAAATTTTTCTACATTTGCTATTTAGTTTTGTGGAACACCTAAAGGGTTAACATAGTTTGTAAAGTAATTTTTGAATACCTTGAGGGGTGTAGTTTCTTAGATGGGGTCACTTTTTTGGAGTTTCTAGTCTAGGCTACATCAGGGGGGGCTTCTAATGGGACATGGTGTCAAAAAAAAAAACTGTCCATCAAAATCTGCCTTCCAGAAACCATATGGAGTTCCCTTCGTTCTATGCCCTGCCGTGCGGCTATATAGCCATTTACGACCACATATGGGGTGTTTCTGCAAACTACAGAATCAGGGCCATAAATATTGAGTTTTTTTTGGCTGTTAACCCTTGCTTTATTACTGGAAAAAAAGGATTCAAATGGAAATTTTGCCCAAAAATGGGTGTTTTGGCACCGTTTTTATTTTATATTTTTAACACCGTTCATCCGAGGGGTTTGGTCAAATGTTATTTTTATAGCGACGACTTTTACGCACGCGACGATGCCCAATATGTATGGCTCTCAGACTTTGGAGACACTAAGCAGGCATCCTAAAACTGCGGCCCTCCAGATGTTGTAAAACTACAATTCCCACCATGCCCTGCTGATGGCTGTAGGTTGTCTGGGCATGCTGGGAGTTATAGTTTTACAACATCTGGAGGGCCGCAGTTTGAGGATGCCTGCACTAAAACTAATATTTTTTTGGGGAAAAAAAATTGTTTCTGTGTCTCCAAAGTCTGAGAGCCATAGTGTTTTATGTTCTCTAGGGGACTGTTGGAGATTATAAAAATTTAGTACTCCATGGAAGTGTGATACTCCCTGAAGCAATCGATAATGCAGAGGCCCGGATGATCGGGGCAAGTGTCACACTGAGTAGTGGTGTCCTTCCGTATCCCCCTCTTGTGACACACTCTGCATCTTTTTTGGGTTCGTCCCTTCTTTCCAGTATGGGGGACCACACCTGGAAAGTGTTGGCCAGGGACGATCCGGGCGCCTCCAGTTCCCGAGGTACTCCGGCCTGCTCTTTCCCGGTCCGAAAAGATCAGGTCTTTGAGGACTGCCTCATAGAATTGGAGGAATGTCCCTGTGCTGCCAGCGCTTCGGGATAGTACAAAAGAGTTGTACATGGCAACCTGCACCATGTAGACCGCAACTTTTTTGTACCATGCCCGGGTTTTGCGCATGGCATTATATGGCTTGAGGACTTGATCAGAGAGATCAACTCCTCCCATATACCGATTGTAGGCGACGATACAATCGGGCTTGAGGACCGTTGCCGTGGTACCTCGCACAGAGACTGGGGTGGTGCTGTTACCGTGGATTGTGGACAGCATAAGGACATCCCTCTTGTCCTTATACCTGACCAGCAACAGGTTTCCACTGGTAAGTGCACGGGTCTCACCCCTGGGGATAGGTACCTGGAGGGGGTGGGCAGGGAGGCCGCGTTGATTTTTCCGCACGGTCCCACAAGCGAACGTGGATCTGGCGGCAAGGGACCTGAACAAGGGAATGCTGGTATAAAAGTTATCCACGTACAAGTGGTAACCCTTATCCAGCAGTGGGTACATAAGGTCCCACACGAGTTTCCCGGTAACACCCAGAGTGGGGGGACATTCTGGTGGTTGAATCCGGGAATCTCGCCCCTCGTACACACGAAATTTGTAAGTGTACCCTGAGGTACTCTCACAAATTTTGTATAGCTTCACGCCATACCTCGCCCGCTTTGTGGGAATGTATTGGCGGAAACTGAGTCTCCCCTTGAACGCAACGAGAGACTCATCAACCGCGACCTCCCTTCCAGGTACGTAGGCCTGCTGAAATGTGGCCCCAAAGTGATCGATGACCGGCCGTATCTTGTACAGCCGGTCATAGGCAGGATCACTTCGGGGGGGACATGCTGCATTATCGGAATAATGCAGACATTTCCGGATGGCCTCAAACCGGGAGCGTGTCATGGCCGTACTGTACAGTGGGGTCTGGTATAGGACGTCCCCACTCCAGTACAGCCTGACACTGGGTTTTTGCACTAGACCCATATGCAGCACGAGGCCCCAAAATGTCCTCATCTCGGCTGCACTGACCGGCGTCCAGCCACCGGGTCTAGCCAAAAATGAGCCCGGGTTTTGAGCGACGAACTGTTGGGCGTACAGATTCGTCTGCTCCACCATCAGATTCACCAGTGGGTTACTGAAAAAAAAACTAAAAAAGTCTATTTCAGTAAACCCCACTGTGGGAATCTGGATTCCAGGATTGCCAGCGAAATCCGGAATCTCAGGCTCAAAGTCCACTGGGGGACACCAGCTAAGTTCATCGGCAGGGGGCTCCGGTGAACTTATTTGGTGGGCCGGGAAACCAGTACGAACCCCAGGGCGGCTCGTACTAGGGTGGGCCACAGGATCCCTAGCATGTGTGGCCCCTGGCTCCGCCTGGCGGCGTCTCCGCTGCCTTGGTGGCTCATCGTCATCCGATGATGATGAGGAGGATGCGGATGACAAAAGGAACGTGGGGTCATCCTCATCCTCACTGGGGCTCTCAGAGTCGGAGGCAATCTGGGCATATGCCTCCTCGGCCGAGAACACCCGGCGGGCCATGGGTGTGTGTGTGTGCGTGTGTATGTGCGTGCGTGTAAACCTTTATTCTATGTGCGTGTGTGTGGGGGCACGGGTGTTCACGTACTAAAAGTCCAGGCAAAAAAAATGGGCAAGTGTTAGAAAAAAAAAAAAAAAAAGTTCAAACTTGCTGATCAGCGGTTCAACGCTGATCAGCGGTCGGTGGGGTGGTGGGGCGGTGGGGCGGGCGATGCGCTAACAGTGGACAGACGCTAAAAAGTGCCGGCCAGTCAGCGCACGCAGAAAAAAAAGTGGTGGTGGGGGGGTCTGGTGGGGGGGGGGGGGGCTGGTGGTGAGGGGGGGGCTGGTGGTGGGGGGATGCGGGGGGGGGGCAAGTGGCAGGGGGGTCTGGGGTCTGGTAGCTGAAAAAAAAAAGTTTGGAATAAATGTGATTTTTTTTTTTTTTTTTTTCTAACTTTTCCCTTCTATCCCTGCCTAAAGGTGACTCTCCCTCACTGACCCTAACCTACCTGGGTGGCGATGGGTGCAGGAGGGTGATGGATGGCGATTAGGGGGACACAGGAGCTGGTGCTGGACGATGCTGCCGGGTGCTCGTGCAGAACAGGAAGAGGAGGGGAGAGAGGAGCGCAGGAAGTTTGAATCTCGCGCCTCTCTCCCCTGCACCAATCAGCACCCTGGACAGCGGCGTTCAGCACCAGGGCCAGCTCCGCCTCTGCAAATCCTCGGACTGCGATTGGTGGTGTAAAATTACGCCACCGATCGCAGTCTTTTTCCGGTTCATCGGGTCACAGGACACCCGAATGGACCGGAAACGCAGAAAACCGCAGGTCTGAATTGACCTGCGGTTTTCTGCGATCGTCGATGCGGGGGGGTCAAATGACCCCCCCCTGCATTGTTACAGGATGCCGGCTGAATGATTTCAGCCGGCATCCCGTTCCGATTAACCCCCGCGGCGCCGGCATCGCTATTTAAAGCCATGACGTACCGGTACGTCATGTGTCCTTAAGGACTCGGGAAACATGCCGTACCGGTACGTCATGTGTCCTTAAGGGGTTAAAGGGGTTGTCCGGGATCAAACTTATTTTTTTTAAAACATCTTACTCACCTTTAGTAGCCAAGTCTATGTTCCCAAGGTGGTTTGAGGTGTCTTTTACACTGGAGCATGGCTCCTACAGCCCTGAACACATTGTTTACATATCTGTTTATCTGTTTCTTCACTTCCTGCCGCACTGCATTGTGGGCAGCATCTGCTGATTTCTCCTGTCTAACATCGTGTCCCTGCACCCGCCCCCCTCATACATATTCATGCACCCTGCACAGCCTCCACTCCTCCTTCGATCCGCCCCCCTCATACACATTCATCCTCTTGCCTCATATTCCTCCCCCATATGTACACCCATAAACTTCTCCTTACTCTATCTCTGGCATCTGTCATGTGCTCAGTGTTTGCAGCGCTTAGAGACAATCGGACACCATCACACTGTAAGGGGCACGCTCCCACATGCATCCATAAACATACCGGACACTGTCACACTGTAAGGGGCACGCTCCCACATGCATCCATAAACATACCGGACACTGTCACACTGTAAGGGGCACGCTCCCACGCGCATCCATAAACATACCAGACACCGTCACTGTAAGGGGCACACTTCCACATGCATACATAAACATACCGGACACTGTCACACTGTAAGGGGCACACTTCCACATGCATCCATAAACATACCGAACACCGTCGCTGTAAGGGGCACACTTCCACATGCATCCATAAACATACCGAACACCGTCACTGTAAGAGGCACGCTCCCACATGCATCCATAGACATACCGAACACCGTCACTGTAAGGGGCACACTTCCACATGCATCCATAAACATACCGAACACCGTCACTGTAAGGGGCACGCTCCCACATGCATCCATAAACATACCGGACACTGTCACACTGTAAGGGGCACACTTCCACATGCATCCATAAACATACCGAACACCGTCACTGTAAGGGGCACGCTCCCACATGCATCCATAAACATACCGAACACCGTCACACTGTCATGAGCACACTTCCACATGCATCCATAAACATACCGGACACTGTCACACTGTAAGGGGCACGCTCCCACATGCATCCATAAACATACCGAACACCGTCACACTGTCATGAGCACACTTCCACATGCATCCATAAACATACCGGACACTGTCACACTGTAAGGGGCACGCTCCCACATGCATCCATAAACATACCGGACACTGTCACACTGTAAGGGGCACGCTCCCACATGCATCCATAAACATACCGGACACTGTCACACTGTAAGGGGCACGCTCCCACATGCATCCATAAACATACCGGACACTGTCACACTGTAAGGGGCACGCTCCCACATGCATCCATAAACATACCGGACACTGTCACACTGTAAGGGGCATGCTTCCACATGCATCCATAAACATACCGGACACTGTCACACTGTAAGGGGCACGCTTCCACATGCATCCATAAACATACCGGACACTGTCACACTGTAAGGGGCACACTTCCACATGCATCCATAAACATACCGGACACTGTCACACTGTAAGGGGCACACTTCCACATGCATCCATAAACATACCGGACACTGTCACACTGTAAGGGGCACACTTCCACATGCATCCATAAACATACCGGACACTGTCACACTGTAAGGGGCACGCTCCCACATGCATCCATAAACATACCGGACACTGTCACACTGTAAGGGGCACGCTTCCACATGCATCCATAAACATACCGGACACTGTCACACTGTAAGGGGCACGCTTCCACATGCATCCATAAACATACCGGACACTGTCACACTGTAAGGGGCACGCTTCCACATGCATCCATAAACATACCGGACACTGTCACACTGTAAGGGGCACGCTCCCACATGCATCCATAAACATACCGGACACTGTCACACTGTAAGGGGCACGCTTCCACATGCATCCATAAACATACCGGACACTGTCACACTGTAAGGGGCACACTTCCACATGCATCCATAAACATACCGGACACTGTCACACTGTAAGGGGCACACTTCCACATGCATCCATAAACATACCGGACACTGTCACACTGTAAGGGGCACGCTCCCACATGCATCCATAAACATACTGAACACCGTCACACTGTCATGAGCACACTTCCACATGCATCCATAAACATACCGGACACTGTCACACTGTAAGGGGCACGCTCCCACATGCATCCATAAACATACCGGACACTGTCACACTGTAAGGGGCACGCTCCCACATGCATCCATAAACATACCGGACACTGTCACACTGTAAGGGGCACGCTCCCACATGCATCCATAAACATACCGGACACTGTCACACTGTAAGGGGCACGCTCCCACATGCATCCATAAACATACCGGACACTGTCACACTGTAAGGGGCATGCTTCCACATGCATCCATAAACATACCGGACACTGTCACACTGTAAGGGGCACACTTCCACATGCATCCATAAACATACCGGACACTGTCACACTGTAAGGGGCACACTTCCACATGCATCCATAAACATACCGGACACTGTCACACTGTAAGGGGCACACTTCCACATGCATCCATAAACATACCGGACACTGTCACACTGTAAGGGGCACACTTCCACATGCATCCATAAACATACCGGACACTGTCACACTGTAAGGGGCACGCTCCCACATGCATCCATAAACATACCGGACACTGTCACACTGTAAGGGGCACGCTTCCACATGCATCCATAAACATACCGGACACTGTCACACTGTAAGGGGCACGCTTCCACATGCATCCATAAACATACCGGACACTGTCACACTGTAAGGGGCACACTTCCACATGCATCCATAAACATACCGGACACTGTCACACTGTAAGGGGCACGCTCCCACATGCATCCATAAACATACCGGACACTGTCACACTGTAAGGGGCACACTTCCACATGCATCCATAAACATACCGGACACTGTCACACTGTAAGGGGCACACTTCCACATGCATCCATAAACATACCGGACACTGTCACACTGTAAGGGGCACACTTCCACATGCATCCATAAACATACCGGACACTGTCACACTGTAAGGGGCACACTTCCACATGCATCCATAAACATACCGGACACTGTCACACTGTAAGGGGCACACTTCCACATGCATCCATAAACATACCGGACACTGTCACACTGTAAGGGGCACACTTCCACATGCATCCATAAACATACCGGACACTGTCACACTGTAAGGGGCACACTTCCACATGCATCCATAAACATACCGGACACTGTCACACTGTAAGGGGCACACTTCCACATGCATCCATAAACATACCGGACACTGTCACACTGTAAGGGGCACACTTCCACATGCATCCATAAACATACCGGACACTGTCACACTGTAAGGGGCACACTTATATATATATATATATATATATATATATATATATATCTATATCAAGGTAAACCTTATATACTGACCAGTTGAAACCGATGTATAACCACAGGAAAGGGAAATGCACACACTGCAGCTCCAAAAGGAGAATGTGCAAAAAAGATTCATTCCAAAACACAAGTACGGGGCTAAAAAAAATATTTTAAACTAGATAAAAGCAGCCCCATTACATAAATAGGATTATCCGTTTATTTCAAATCAACAACAAAAAAAAAAAAGCTGACTGATTACACTAATATTACCTTTTCTTTCAACTGAGCCATTATTTTATCTCTTTTTTTTTTTACACAATCAACATGCCATTGTCTAAATACAATATATGCAATTAGCATGGCCATGTCATCCTGTGGTGAAAGGAATTCCTCCTTTCTAAAGCCTTCTGCCCCATTAGCTAGTAATTCTGATGGGAGGAGTTTTCTATGCTAACAAGCATAGTAATCCTCCTCCATTCATTGTAATGCTGAAGGCCCGGTGACGTCACAGACTGGGGGCGGGGCTTAGCGCGATGTCGGCCGGATAAGTAACCGCCCCTCCAACCTCTGCATTATCACCTAGACTGCCAGTGACGTCACCGACTGGGGCGGGGCTTAGCACGATGGGGGCGGGGCTTACCGCGATGCCGGCCGGACAAGTAACTGCCCCTCCAACCTCTCTGCATTATCATCTAGACTGCCAGTGACGTCACCGGGCTCCGTGAGCAGAGGAAGAGGAAGCTTTGCTCGCCTGCCAGGGACCCGGTACGTCACTGAAGATAAGAAAATACTCACTTCCGGCCATGAATTGAAACCAGGAAAACAGGGCTTCAGCAATATGCTCTAAAGGTACCACATGCATGTTTGTAATGTTTATGTTATTAGATTACTAATAGACAAATGTCCCCAAACCCGGACAACCCCTTTAAATTGCACACTGACTAATCCAGATGTTGTAGTTTGCTTGCATAAAATGGCCACCGCCGCCACCCACCTAACTAATAGAATTATGAAAGTTTTTGTGTTTTTTTTTTGGTCAATGGCCTCAGGGCAGGGTGAAACGATTGTGCCCTGCACCCACAAAACTATTTCTCTGTAGATTGCTGAGTTAGATTCTCTCCTATTCTCTCCCTGAAATCAGAAGTCCAGCAGCATCCTCTCCCTACACTTGTAACAGCAGAGTGACGTGCAGCGCTACGTGACTCAAGCTTATATAGAGCCTGGGTCACATGCTGCTCTGGCCAATCACAGCCATACCATTAGTAGGCATGGCTGTGATGGCTTCTAAGGTCAGACAGTCAACCGCTTGTTGATTGGCTGCTGTGCAGCCTTTCAGAAAGCGCTGAACACCGAACCCAAACTTTTACGGAAATGTTCGGGTTCGGGTCCGGGGTCCAAAAATCCTAAAGTTTGGTACGAACCCGAACTTTACAGTTCGGGTTCACTCAACCCTAGTAGAAAGACTTTAAGCAAGCCTACATCCACAGATCTGTGTTTAGTTCTTCATGATGTTTGAAACAACCTCCCTGGTGTGTGCCTGCATGTGCCTCTACGTGAAGAAAAGGATTTTACTTTTTATTTTTACCCTGATTAACCCCTGGCCGGGGATGGGGCGTGGTGTTGCTATTGCCATTCCCCGTCATTGCACCCACTACATACAAACAATTGTGCTTCATGACGAATTACTTCACCACAAATCAAATTTTCTTGTGAAATTCGGCAAAGCAGCCAAATCGAATTTTTCAGAATTTCATTCATTTCTAGTGGTCACCCCAAATATTGTTCTGATTTAGATTTCTCTTTTGTTCATTCACTTTTTTAATTGATAACAATAAACTATGGATATTTCTGTTTTTGAAAGCATTCCTACTTGCAGCATTTTCTGATGCTTGAAATTTTGTGAACCATTTAGAAATGTTTTATGTTTCTGCATAAATCTCCTATAAATGTTCGATATTTTTGCATAAAGTCCTAAAGTTCTAAAAGTAGATAAAGATAACCAAATCAAACAAATGAATCAAAAATATTGGTCATGTGTTGAGGAAAATCATTCAATATCACATGTCTGTCAAAAGTATGTGAACCTTTGTTTTCTGTGTCTGGTGAAACCCCTCCTCCCCCTTGTGCGGCAATAACTGCAACTAAACATTTCCAGTAATTGTTGATTAGTCCTGCACATCGGCTTCCTCCCTGCTCGATTCAGGTCCTTCTACAACATTTGTATAGGATTAAGATCAGGCAATGTAACTTTATTTTTTATTTAAAACTTTAACTTTATTCTACTTTAATTGGCATCTGTCAGCAGATATGTACCTATGACACTGGATGACCTTTTACATGTGCGCTTGGCAGCTGAAGGCATCTGTGTTGGTCCCATGTTCATATGCTCATCCATTGCTGAGAATTTTTTTAATATATGCAAATGAGCCTCTAGGAGCAATAGGGGTGTTTCCATTACACCTAGAGGCTCTGCTCTCTGTTGAGCCTTCTGCATTTTAATTGACAGGGCCAGACAGTGTAAACATCATCACATCTGGCCCTGTAAATCAAAGTGGAGAGGAAATGGCAGTTGGCTGTAATACACTTCCACAAACGTGTTGTGAAGATAAGACTTTGATAGATACCTGTTCTTTAAATAAAACAGGTTATCGCACTCACACCTGATTGTCATCCCATTGATTAAAAAACCCTAATTTAATCTTCAAATTTTCTAGGACCAAATTTTCTATTAATCCTAAAGGTTCACATACTTTTGACACTCACATATATGTGATATTGGATAATTTTTCTCAATAAATAACTGACGAAGTCTAATATTTTTGACTCACTTTTTACATTTTATCTTTATCTACTACTAGCAGAAGGACCCGGCTTTGCACGGATATATTTAATCTATTTCATTTTATGTTTCCGTGTGTCGTAAAAAGATATCTGTTTCCCCCATAACAGTGATCTCCACAGTGCACGCCCATTTAACATTGACCTCCACAGTGCCCATCCCTTTAACATTGACCACCACATTAACAGCAAACTTTATAGTGGCCGCCCCTTTACCACTGGCCGCCCCTTTAACAGTGACTTTCACAGTGACTGCCCCTTTAACAGTGACTTTCACAGTGACCGCCCCTTTAACACAGTGACCGCCCCTTTGACAGTGACTTTCACAGTGACCGCCCCTTTGAAAGTAACCACCCCTTTAACAATGACTTTCACAGTGACCGCCCCTTTGACAATGACTTTCACAGTGACTGCCCCTTTAACAGTGACTTTCACAGTGCCTGGCCCTTTGACAGGCACCTTCATAGCGCCCGCCTCTTTAACCCTGTGAGAACCGACCAAAGGACGTATTTGCCCCATGTTTTTAATTGCCTGTATCATCTGATTAAGAACTTAAAATACTTTTTTTTTTTTTGTTTTAGTCAAAATATTAGTTCTTATCAACAAATGGATCTAGCTTTATTTATTGTTCAAATACATTCTTAAAGGGAAAAAAATATATTTTTATATTGATGACGGTAATCTTATGGTGACTTTCACAGTGCCCGCCCCTTTAACAGGGACCTTCATAGCGCCCGCCCATTTAATAACAGTGACCTCCACAATGCTCGCCCATTTAATAACCGTGTCCTCCACAGTGCCCGCCCCTTTAATAACAGTAACCTCCACTGTGCCCGCCCCTTTAAAAACAGTGACCTACCACAGTGCCCGCCCCTTTAAGCAGTAAAGAAAAATGGCTGGGTTGTTATGGAAACTTGGAGTAAAACTGTGTTTATGGCAGTTGGGATTTGAAGAGAAAGACTTGCAGGCTTGTATTGGCTAATGTGGGTCATTTCTAGAGAGCTGAGACCCCCTCTAAAACCTTCCCGGACACCTGATGTACCTGTGTGCCAAATTTGGTGAAGATCGGTCCAGTCGTTTGATCACGCTTAAAGAACAGACAGATGTCTAGACAGACAGACAATAATTCATTTTTTATATATATAAGAGATTAGGATTTATGTGAAAATCTGATGTAGTGTTAGGTCAAATGTATGCAGAAATATAGAACATTTCAAAGTGTTCACTGTGTGTGTGTGTGCATGTGTATATACATTATATAAATATATACACACACACACACTCTAGCAGAAATGAATAAAAGAACATGATGAGTAGGTGCTTGCCATCCCCCCTGCAAACTCTTATGCTCTGATGTTTAGTGGTAAAAGCAGGTTAGCAGGTACTAATCATGGCCGTATCAGAGTTCGCCAAAAGGTTGGAGAGTGCCTTCTACCATCATGCATAGTGCAGAGACACAGGACCAACACTAGGAGTTATGGTGTGGGGCGCCATTAGCTACCCTGCCTATTCCTGTTTGGTATTTGTGAAGGTAGCATTGACCGGCCTTCAGTATATCCAGAACACTGTGGAAACCAATTCTACTGCCTTTTTTGAAACAGTTAGGAGACATGGTGCTCCAACAAGATAACGCCCACACAGATCCCGCCCTACACAACTTGCTCTTCAGGGTATTCAGTAGCTCCCCTGGCCAACTCTGTCACCAGATCTCTCCCCACGATCTCTCTATGCAAATTACCTTACTTTTATGTTATGATAGTTTCTTAATATGCAAATTAGGCATTTGGTGCACCATTGCTCTTGTTGCACCCAAACTCCTCTCCATTCTGTAACCAGCCCTTTCCTGGTTGCTTTGTCACTTCCTGGCCCTGTCAAACTGTGAGGGATGGGCTGGCCACAGAAACGTAGAGGAGAAACAAAAGCAATGGTGACGCCCTTACTGCCCCAAAGGCTTAATTGGCATATTAGTAAAAACTCAGTAACATAACTTGGTAACAGAGCCGCCGATCAACAAAAGAAAAATAGCGTTTTAAATCAGGTGAACCACAGCTATGTGTCCATGCAGACAGTTTGATGGGGAGGTCGCTGGTGACTGATTCCCTTAAAGGTCTCTTAATTTAAAATATAATTTAGGCTGTTTGGAGACTGAAATCAAATAAAACCCCAAACGATGGCACGTTAATGGATTTTTATGAATAGAAATCAATATCCAAAATGCATTATAAAATAAACCTCATGCAACAATGTAAAAATAAACAACAAAAAATTATGGCTCTCAAAATTAGGTTGCATCTTGGAGGACAAAATTGGCCATATCCTTAACCCCTTAAGGACACAGCCCTATTTCACCTTAAGGACCAGGCCATTTTTTGCAAATCTGACCACTGTCACTTTAAGTGCTGATAACTTTAAAACGCTTTGACTTACCCAGGCCGTTCTGAGATTGTTTTTTCGTCGCATATTGTACTTCATGACACTGCTAAAATTGGGTCAAAAAAGTTAATTTTTTTGCATAAAAAAATACCATATTTACCAAAAATTTTGAAAAATTTGCAAATTTCAAAGTTTCAGTTTCTCTACTTCTGTAATACATAGTAATACCCCCAAAAATTGTGATGACTTTACATTCCCCATATGTCTACTTCATGTTTGTAGCATTTTGGGAATGATATTTTATTTTTTGGGGATGTTACAAGGCTTAGAAGTTTAGAAGCAAATTTTGAAATTTTCGGAAATCTTCAAAATCCCACTTTTTATGGACCAGTTCAGGTTTGAAGTCACTTTGTGAGGCTTACATAATAGAAACCACCCAAAAATGACCCCATTCTAGAAACTACACCCCTCAAGGTATTCAAAACAGTTTTTACAAACTTTGTTAACCCTTTAGGTCTTCCACAACACTTCATGGCAAATGGACATACATTTTTAGAATTTAGATTTTTTGGAAAATTTTCCAATATAATCAATTTTTTCCTGGAAAAAAACAAGGGTTAACTGCCAAACAAAACTCAAAATGGGTTGCCCTGATTCTGTAGTTTGCAGAAACACCCCATATGTGGTCGTAAACTACTGTTTGGCCGAACGGGAGGACATAGAAGGAGGGGAACACCATATGGGTTTTGGAAGGCAGATTTGGCAGGACTGGTTTTGTTTATACCATGTCCCATTTGAAGCCCCCTGTTGCACCCCTAGAATAGAAATTTCAAAAAAGTGACTCCATCTAAGAAAGTACACCCCTCAAGGTATTCAAAACTGGGTTTACAAACTTTGTTAACCCTTTAGGTGTTCCACAAGAGTTATTGGCAGATGGAGAAACAATTTAGAAATTTCTATTTTTTGGAAAATTTTCCAATATAATCAATTTTTTCCAGGAGTAAAACAAGGGTTAACTGCCAAACAAAACTCAAAATGGGTTGCCCTGATTCTGTCGTTTGCAAAAACACCCCATATGTGGTCGTAAACTACTGTTTGGCCGAACGGGAGGACATAGAAGGAGGGGAACACCATATGGGTTTTGGAAGGCAGATTTGGCAGGACTAGTTTTGTTTATACCATGTCCCATTTGAAGCCCCCTGTTGCACCCCTAGAATAGAAATTTCAAAAAAGTGACTCCATCTAAGAAAGTACACCCCTCAAGGTATTCAAAACTGGGTTTACAAACTTTGTTAACCCTTTAGGTGTTCCACAAGAGTTATTGGCAGATGGAGAAACAATTTAGAAATTTCTATTTTTTGGAAAATTTTCCAATATAATCAATTTTTTCCAGGAGTAAAACAAGGGTTAACTGCCAAACAAAACTCAAAATGGGTTGCCCTGATTCTGTAGTTTGCAAAAACACCCCATATGTGGTCGTAAACTACTGTTTGGCCGAACGGGAGGACATAGAAGGAGGGGAACACCATATGGGTTTTGGAAGGCAGATTTTGCAGGACTGGTTTTGTTTATACCATGTCCAATTTGAAGCCCCCTGTTGTACCCCTAGAATAAAAATTTCAAAAAAGTGACTCCATCTAAGAAAGTACACCCCTCAAGGTATTCAAAACTGGGTTTACAAACTTTGTTAACCCTTTAGGTGTTCCACAAGAGTTAATGGCAGATGGAGAAACAATTTAGAAATTTCTATTTTTTGGAAAATTTTCCATTTTAACCCATTTTTTCCAGCAATAAAGTAAGGGTTAACAGCCAAACAAAACTCAATATGGGTTGCCCTGATTCTGTAGTTTGCAAAAACACCCCATATGTGGTCGTAAACTACTGTTTGGCCAAACGGGAGCACGTAGAAAGAGGGGAACGCCATATGGGTTTTGGAAGGCAGATTTTGCAGGACTGGTTTTGTTTATACCATGTCCCATTTGAAGCCCCCTGTTGCACCCCTAGAATAGAAATTTCTAAAAAGTGACTCCATCTAAGAAAGTACACCCCTCAAGGTATTCAAAACTGGGTTTACAAACTTTGTTAACCCTTTAGGTGTTCCACAAGAGTTAATGGCAGATGGAGAAACAATTTAGAAATTTCTATTTTTTGGAAAATTTTCCATTTTAACCCTTACTTTATTACTGAAAAAAATGGGTTAACAGCCAAACAAAACTCAAAATGGGTTGCCCTGATTCTGTAGTTTGCAGAAACACCCCAAATGTGGTCGTAAACTACTATTTGGCTAAACGGCAGGACATAGAAGAAGGGGAACGCCATACGGTTTTTGGAAGGCAGATTTTGCTGGACTGGTTTATTTACACCATGTACCCTTTCAAGCCCCCTGATGCACCCCTAGAGTAGAAACTCCATAAAAGTGACCCCATCTAGGAAACTACGGGATAAGGTGGTTGTTGATTTGGTACTATTTTAGGGGTAAATATGATTTTTGGTTGCTCTATATTACACTTTTTTGAGGCAAGGTAACAAAAAAATTAAATTCAAAAATTTTTCTACATTTGCTATTTAGTTTTGTGGAACACCTAAAGGGTTAACAAAGTTTATAAAGTAACTTTTGAATACCTTGAGGGGTGTAGTTTCTTAGATGGGGTCACTTTTTTGGAGTTTCTAGTCTAGGCTACATCAGGGGGGGCTTCTAATGGGACATGGTGTCAAAAAAAAAAACTGTCCATCAAAATCTGCCTTCCAGAAACCATATGGAGTTCCCTTCGTTCTATGCCCTGCCGTGCGGCTATATAGCCATTTACGACCACATATGGGGTGTTTCTGCAAACTACAGAATCAGGGCCATAAATATTGAGTTTTTTTTGGCTGTTAACCCTTGCTTTATTACTGGAAAAAAAGGATTCAAATGGAAATTTTGCCCAAAAATGGGTGTTTTGGCACCGTTTTTATTTTATATTTTTAACACCGTTCATCCGAGGGGTTTGGTCAAATGTTATTTTTATAGCGACGACTTTTACGCACGCGACGATGCCCAATATGTATGGCTCTCAGACTTTGGAGACACTAAGCAGGCATCCTAAAACTGCGGCCCTCCAGATGTTGTAAAACTACAATTCCCACCATGCCCTGCTGATGGCTGTAGGTTGTCTGGGCATGCTGGGAGTTATAGTTTTACAACATCTGGAGGGCCGCAGTTTGAGGATGCCTGCACTGAAACTAATATTTTTTTGGGGAAAAAAAATTGTTTCTGTGTCTCCAAAGTCTGAGAGCCATAGTGTTTTATGTTCTCTAGGGGACTGTTGGAGATTATAAAAATTTAGTACTCCATGGAAGTGTGATACTCCCTGAAGCAATCGATAATGCAGAGGCCCGGATGATCGGGGCAAGTGTCACACTGAGTAGTGGTGTCCTTCCGTATCCCCCTCTTGTGACACACTCTGCATCTTTTTTGGGTTCGTCCCTTCTTTCCAGTATGGGGGACCACACCTGGAAAGTGTTGGCCAGGGACGATCCGGGCGCCTCCAGTTCCCGAGGTACTCCGGCCTGCTCTTTCCCGGTCCGAAAAGATCAGGTCTTTGAGGACTGCCTCATAGAATTGGAGGAATGTCCCTGT
Organism: Bufo gargarizans; assembly: GCF_014858855.1. Taxonomy (NCBI): domain Eukaryota; kingdom Metazoa; phylum Chordata; class Amphibia; order Anura; family Bufonidae; genus Bufo; species Bufo gargarizans. Next base: position 114,339,912 of record NC_058083.1, read on the forward strand.
GCTGCCAGCGCTTCGGGATAGTACAAAAGAGTTGTACATGGCAACCTGCACCATGTAGACCGCAACTTTTTTGTACCATGCCCGGGTTTTGCGCATGGCATTATATGGCTTGAGGACTTGATCAGAGAGATCAACTCCTCCCATATACCGATTGTAGGCGACGATACAATCGGGCTTGAGGACCGTTGCCGTGGTACCTCGCACAGAGACTGGGGTGGTGCTGTTACCGTGGATTGTGGACAGCATAAGGACATCCCTCTTGTCCTTATACCTGACCAGCAACAGGTTTCCACTGGTAAGTGCACGGGTCTCACCCCTGGGGATAGGTACCTGGAGGGGGTGGGCAGGGAGGCCGCGTTGATTTTTCCGCACGGTCCCACAAGCGAACGTGGATCTGGCGGCAAGGGACCTGAACAAGGGAATGCTGGTATAAAAGTTGTCCACGTACAAGTGGTAACCCTTATCCAGCAGTGGGTACATAAGGTCCCACACGAGTTTCCCGGTAACACCCAGAGTGGGGGGACATTCTGGTGGTTGAATCCGGGAATCTCGCCCCTCGTACACACGAAATTTGTAAGTGTACCCTGAGGTACTCTCACAAATTTTGTATAGCTTCACGCCATACCTCGCCCGCTTTGTGGGAATGTATTGGCGGAAACTGAGTCTCCCCTTGAACGCAACGAGAGACTCATCAACCGCGACCTCCCTTCCAGGTACGTAGGCCTGCTGAAATGTGGCCCCAAAGTGATCGATGACCGGCCGTATCTTGTACAGCCGGTCATAGGCAGGATCACTTCGGGGGGGACATGCTGCATTATCGGAATAATGCAGACATTTCCGGATGGCCTCAAACCGGGAGCGTGTCATGGTCGTACTGTACAGTGGGGTCTGGTATAGGACGTCCCCACTCCAGTACAGCCTGACACTGGGTTTTTGCACTAGACCCATATGCAGCACGAGGCCCCAAAATGTCCTCATCTCGGCTGCACTGACCGGCGTCCAGCCACCGGGTCTAGCCAAAAATGAGCCCGGGTTTTGAGCGACGAACTGTTGGGCGTACAGATTCGTCTGCTCCACCATCAGATTCACCAGTGGGTTACTGAAAAAAAAAACTGGTGGGGGGGGGGCTGGTGGTGAGGGGGGGGCTGGTGGTGAGGGGGGTGCTGGTGGTGGGGGGGATGCGGGGGGGCAAGTGGCAGGGGGGTCTGGGGTCTGGTAGCTGAAAAAAAAAAGTTTGGAATAAATGTGATTTTTTTTTTTTTTTTTTTTTTTTCTAACTTTTCCCTTCTATCCCTGCCTAAAGGTGCCTCTCCCTCACTGACCCTAACCTACCTGGGTGGCGATGGGTGCAGGAGGGTGATGGATGGCGATTAGGGGGACACAGGAGCTGGTGCTGGACGATGCTGCCGGGTGCTCGTGCAGAACAGGAAGAGGAGGGGAGAGAGGAGCGCAGGAAGTTTGAATCTCGCGCCTCTCTCCCCTGCACCAATCAGCACCCTGGACAGCGGCGTTCAGCACCAGGGCCAGCTCCGCCTCTGCAAATCCTCGGACTGCGATTGGTGGTGTAAAATTACGCCACCGATCGCAGTCTTTTTCCGGTTCATCGGGTCACAGGACACCCGAATGGACCGGAAACGCAGAAAACCGCAGGTCTGAATTGACCTGCGGTTTTCTGCGATCGTCGATGCGGGGGGGTCAAATGACCCCCCCCTGCATTGTTACAGGATGCCGGCTGAATGATTTCAGCCGGCATCCCGTTCCGATTAACCCCCGCGGCGCCGGCATCGCTATTTAAAGCCATGACGTACCGGTACGTCATGTGTCCTTAAGGACTCGGGAAACATGCCGTACCGGTACGTCATGTGTCCTTAAGGGGTTAAAGGAAATGTGTCACCAAAAATTTTATCTGCCAGTTAAAACCAGATATTTTCGAAGATTTTTTTTTTCAAATTTGTTTTTATTTTGTTATTTTTAGATTTTTAAATTCTATTTCCTGAACTTGACTATAAGGGCAGCCATCTTGCCTGAGCTGTTCTTAACAGCATTTGCAAAGCATTAAGAAAATTGCTTTATGTCAGCCCCATGGGTCACTGACTTCTATCGGAGAGTTTTGTTGGCATGTTTTGTGATCTGTGCAGAGGTCATTGTTCAAGGGAAGAATAGATTAGCTCTGACAATCACCTATGGTGAATGGTGGATCCTGTCTTATCTATACACAGAGGTGATATCTCCTTATTACAGGCAGGTTTAGAACAGTATATTATTATTAGGCTTAGTGGCCAATGTGAAAACTGCAGGATTGCATGTTTTTTTGCTTAAAGAGGACATGTCACGGAAGGTGTACAGAAAACTAGAAGACACAAAATGAAGATCCGACTGACTGGATCCAAAACTAAGGAACAAAAGGGAGAGCCCTGCATCACACCTGGCTCTCTCCTTACTGCTCAGCCTATGCGAAAATCCCAATGGTAGATGATCGCATATCCTCGTACCTCGACTGTATAACACCTGAACACCCTATAATAGTGAGGGGATACGACCACCGGCTCCCTACACTAGATACGGAGGGAGTCAGGGTCACCTGGGATCCAGCAAACAGGAAAAACACAAATGAATGAACAAAACTTATCTGTAGAAGACTCAGTAGTAGGATCAGCATGCACACACTCCAGGAAGAAATATAAACCGCAAAGTGATGCAGTATGGGAAGGGATTTAAAGGGATGCAATCAGTGCAACTACATGACAGCTGAGAGAGTCTAATGAGATGAGAAAATGAAAGCAAAACAAAAGGAACCTCAAGGAGGATGTTCTGAAGGACGTCTGTCAGAGCTTCTCAGATGTCTGGTGGTGACAGTACCCCTCCTTCTACAAGTGGACTCCGGACACTCAGAGCCCACCTTTTCAGGATAGGACCTATGGAAAGCCCTGATGAGACGAATGGCCTTAATGTCCGTCACTGGGACCCACATCCTCTCCTCAGGACCATAACCCTCCCAATGAATGAGGTACTGGAGAGAACCGCGGACAACATGAGAATCCACAATCCTAGAGACCTGAAATTCAAGATTACCATCAACCACAATCGGAGGAGGAGGCAAAGACGAGGGTACAATGGGTTGGACATAAGGTTTTAATAGGGACTTATGAAAAACATTATGGATCTTCCAAGTCTGAGGAAGATCAAGACGGTAGGCAACAGGATTGATGACAGACAAGATTTTGTAAGGCCCAATAAACTTAGGACCCAACTTCCAGGAGGGAACCTTTAATTTGATATTCTTAGTAGACAACCACACCAGATCACCAACATTCAGGTCCGGACCAGGCACACGTCTCTTATCCGCCACACGCTTATATCTCTCACTCATGCTCTTTAGATTATCCTGAATCTTTTGCCAAATAGATGAAAAAGACGAGGAGAATCTGTCCTCATCAGGTAAACTAGAAGACCCCTCTCCAGAGAATGTCCCAAACTGCGGATGAAACCCATATGCACCAAAAAATGGTGACTTATCAGAGGACTCCTGACGACGGTTATTTAAAGCAAACTCAGCAAGGGACAAAAAAGAACACCAATCCTCCTGATTCTCCGCCACAAAACAGCGCAGATATGTCTCCAGATTCTGATTGACGAGCTCTGTCTGACCATTCAACTGCGGGTGGAAAGCAGAAGAGAATGACAACCGAACCCCCAAGCGAGAACAGAAAGCCTTCCAGAATCTGGAAACAAACTGGGTGCCCCTATCAGAGACTATGTCTGAAGGGATACCATGCAATTTGACAATGTGATCAATAAATGCCTGCGCCAGCGTCTTAGCATTGGGCAAGCCAGCAAAAGGAATGAAATGCACCATTTTGCTAAAACGGTCCACCACCACCAGAATCACAGTCTTCCCCGAGGAACGAGGCAGGTCCGTAATGAAGTCCATGGACAGATGTGTCCAAGGACGGGAAGGAATGGGTAACGGAAGGAGAGGACCTGATGGCCATGAATGAGGGACTTTGGCACGAGCGCAGGTCTCGCAGGCTGCCACAAAACCTCAACCGACTTACGAAGCGCCGGCCACCAGAATCTCCAAGCGATGAGATCCACTGTGGCTCTTGCCCCCGGGTGCCCTGCAAGGACAGTATCGTGGTGTTCCTTAAAAATCTTGTGTCTTAAAGCGAGAGGCACAAACAACCTCCCAGGAGGACAAAGATCAGGAGCCTCTGACTGGGCTACCTGAACCTCTGCCTCCAATTCAGGATAAAGAGCAGAGACCACCACACCTTCAGCCAAAATGGGACCCGGGTCTTCAAAATTCCCACCTCCCGGAAAACAACGTGACAGGGCATCCGCCTTCACATTCTTAACCCCAGGGCAGAACGTGACAACAAAATTAAACCTTGAAAAGAACAAAGACCATCTGGCCTGTCTCGGGTTCAGACGCTTGGCTGACTCCAAGTAGGCCAGATTTTTATGGTCGGTAAACACGGTAATAGGGTGTCTGACTCTCTCTAGCCAATGGCGCCACTCCTCAAAAGCCAACTTGATGGCCAACAACTCCCTATCTCCCACATCGTAATTTCTCTCTGCAGAGGAGAGTTTCTTCGAGAAAAAGGCACACAGTCACCATTTGGCAGGAGAGGGACCCTGAGACAAGTCCGCACCCACACCCACCTCAGAAGCATCAACCTCAACTATGAAGGGTAGAGAAATATCAGGTTGTACCAAGATGGAAGCGGAAGCAAAACTCTACTTGATATTAGAAAAGGCCTTACGCGCCTCTACCGACCAGGAGGAAAAATCTACCCCCTTTCTAGTCATATCAGTGAGTGGTTTAACAACAGAGGAATAATTCAAAATAAACTTCCTGTAATAATTGGCAAAACCCAAAAAACGCATCAGCGCCTTCTGATTCTCAGGAAGCTCCCACTCAAGCACAGCGCGGACCTTCTCGGGGTCCATGCGAAAACCAGAAGCGGAGAGAAGAAACCCCAGAAATTGAATTTCTGAAACCGCAAACACACATTTTTCAAGTTTAGCGTACAATTTATTCTCCCGCAGGATGAGCAAGACCTGACGTAAGTGTTCCTTATGAGTTTTGAAATCAGGAGAAAAAATCTAAATGTCATCTAGATACACTAATACAAATTTCCCCATTAAATGATAAAAAAATGCTGTTCACAAAATGCTGAAAGACGGCTGGAGCATTCATCAAACCAAAAGGCATAACCAAATTCTCAAAATGGCCCTCAGGGGTATTGAAGGCCGTCTTCCATTCGTCTCCTTCTCTGACCCTGACCAGGTTGTATGCCCCTCTTAGATCCAACTTGGAAAAAACTTTAGCCCCAACAATCTGGTTAAACAGGTCCGGGATCAGAGGAAGCGGATAAGAATCACGAATTGTGATACTGTTCAGCTTCCTGAAATCCAGACATGGTCTTAAAGAACCATCTATTTTCTTAACAAAGAAAAAACCAGCGGCAACAGGTGACTTCGAGGGTCGTATGTGTCCCTTTCTCAGACTCTCAGAGATATAAGCACGCATAGCGACCCTTTCAGGTTGGGAGAGATTGTATAAACGAGATTTAGGCAGCTTGGCGCCTGGGGTGAGATTAATAGGGCAATCGTACTCCCTGTGCGGGGGCAAGTCCTGAACACCACTCTCAGAGAACACATCCGAAAATTCAGAGAGAAAAGATGGTACAGTCTTAGTAGAAACCTCACAAACAGATGTTGTGAGGCAATTCTCTCTGCAAAAGTCACTCCAACCATTTATTTGCCTCGCTTGCCAATCAATGGTGGGGTTATGTTTAGTGAGCCAGGGTAGCCCCAACACTAGAGGAGTAGGCAACCCGCTTAGGACGAAACATGACACATCCTCAACATGAGTATCACTCACAATCAAACGGATATTGTGAACTATGCCCTTTAACGATTTCTGGGAAAGTGGAACGGAATCAATAGCAAAAACAGGTATAACCTTTCCCAAAGTGCATACCTGGAAGCCATGAGTTATAGCAAATTGACTATCAATGAGATTGACAGCTGCTCCACTATCTACAAAAATCTCACAAAAAATGTTCTTGCTCTCTAGCGCAGGTAGGACAAAACGGGAACTACAAGCAAACGGAAAACCTTCAATTTCCGCATCAACCTTGCCAATAGTAACAGATGGAACGTTTTTAGAGGATTTTTTTCTTTTTTTTACTTTATTACTCTCCAAAAACTGCCTGAATCTCCTAGAGGGACAAACATTTGCCAAATGATTTATACCCCCACAACAGAAACAAACCTTCCCATGAGGGCTGAATCTTCTATTGTCAGAGGCAATCAAACCCAGCTGCATGGGCTCCTGCTCAGAAGGGATTTAGAGCGACTGAGACCCCTGTGCACTGAATGAGACCGCCGCACTGTCCTTGGACTGAGTATGACAGGAAGGAGTCATCTCTCCTCTCTCTCTAAGACGCCTGTCAATACAAACGCCCCGAGACATGGCAGAGTCCAAGGAGGTAGGTCTCTCATGAAAGGCAAATGCATCTTTCAATCCCTCTGAAAGACAATGGCAAAATTGACTTCAGAGTGCAGCATCATTCCAACCAGTATCAGCTGCCCATCTCCGAAATTCTGAACAGTATATCTCTGCGGACTGTTTACCCTGGCATAAAAGACGTAGTCTAGACTCAGCCAAAGCAATACGATCCGGATCATCATATATCTGACCCAGGGCTAAAAAAAATTAATCCACTGAACGGAGGGGCCGTGCCCCCACCGGCAGCGAAAAAGCCCAGGACTGAGCGTTATCCCTGAGCAGCGAGATGATGATCCCCACCCTCCGCTCCTCATCACCAGAGGAATGGGGAAGTAGGCAAAAATGGAGTTTGCAAGCCTCTCTAAAACAAACAAAATTCTCACTACCCCCAGAGAACGTATCCGGAAGCGAGATTTTAGGCTCAGAACAAATTCCATGAATGCAAGCAGAAACGGTCACCTCAAACTGAGAGACAGTTTTCCGGAGATCTTCTACCTCCAGTGAAAGACCCTGCATGCGGTCAATCAAGGTTGAAACTGGATTCATGCTTAAGACAGTTTTGGCAGTTTATAATGTCACGGAAGGTGTACAGAAAACTAGAAGACACAAAATGAAGATCCGACTGACTGGATCCAAAACTAAGGAACAAAAGGGAGAGCCCTGCCTCACACCTGGCTCTCTCCCTAACTGCTCAGCCTATGCGAAAATCCCAATGGTAGATGATCGCATATCCTCGTACCTCGACTATATAACGCCTGAACACCCTATAATAGTGAGGGGACACGACCACCGGCTCCCTACACTAGATACGGAGGGAGTCAGGGTCACCTGGGATCCAGCAAACAGGAAAAACACAAATGAACGAACAAAACTTATCTGTAGAAGACTCAGTAGTAGGATCAGCATGCACACACTCCAGGAAGAAATATAAACCGCAAAGTGATGCAGTATGGGAAGGGATTTAAAGGGATGCAATCAGTGCAACTACATGACAGCTGAGAGAGTCTAATGAGATGAGAAAATGAAAGCAAAACAAAAGGAACCTCAAGGAGGAGGTTCTGAAGGACGTCTGTCAGAGCTTCTCAGATGTCTGGTGGTGACAGGACCTTTCACCGATTATGACAATGTGAACTAAGTATACAGACATGGAGAGCGGCGCTCTCCCGCTAGGCCCTCCGGTATCTTCGCTCACTAAGTTATAGTAGGCGGAGATTTAAGTCACTAAGTTATAGTAGGCGGAGTCTGCCCTTGTTCTGCTGTAGATCTCGCCAATCGCATTGCAGAGCTCACAGCCTGGGAGAAAATAACCTCCCAGGCTGTGAGCTCTGCGCTGCGATTGGCCAGCGCTACAGCAGAACAAGGGCAGACTCCGCCTACCATAACTTTGTGACCGAAGATACCGGAGGGCATAGCAGGAGAACGGAGCGGCGCCCAGGGATAATAGTAAGTGCAGTAAAATCCCCGAGCGCCGCTCTCCATGTCTGTATAGTTAGTTCACATTGTCATAATCGGTGAAAGGTCCTCTTTAAATATAGAAGTTGGCATGGAAAATTAAAAATAACATCATAAAAAAATCTTTAAAAATATGTTAAACATAAAAATGTGACTCAAAATTTGATTTTCTGATGACACATTCCCATTAAGAGGTTAAAGTCTTTTTACAGCAAGGGCTGTAATTATTTTATAATGGGAAGTTTAGTGTGACTTCTTCTGGATGAGGCTGGTTACTGTATGTATTCCCAACTCATAAATTGTAACTAATATCCATTGCGTATTTTCACAACTCAGCTCTTTTTGTGATGTGGTGAAGAATTTACTCCATATCCACTTTTGGCACCCCTTGCACATGACCATCAAGCTCCTTGCCTGCAGTCACACAAAACATTATAACACACTCTGAGCACATGACTTTGTGATTCTATTTGTTGAGATGTAATCTAATTTTACCTTGAGCTGGGATATCCTGCTTCATAGGCAAGTGTCTGACCTGCACCTCTTCAACATTATAATCTCCTCTTCAATCTCCCTTCAGGGGGTTTGAGTTCCTGCAGATCAAGTCTGTCTTTAAGCTGTCCACAAATCAGTCCCGCGGTACTGGGGCAAATTAAAGACATGTATGTTTGAGATTAAGGGTGTGATGAATATCAATTTTTAGATTTTTGGCTAACTTATTAGCTGGAAAGGTATTTGGCTGAAGGACTATATTAGTTATAAGAAGAACACAACATGTGAAACAGTTTGAAAAGTGACAGCTTTTCTTTGTGTCTTTAGGGAAGGCAATTTATCAGTGTATGCCTCAGGTGTCAGGCATAGATTGTAAGCTCTTCCGGACAGGTATTGCTGGTTTCTGCAGAGTGAGTGACAAGACTAATCAAATGTCATACATTTTTCTAATACATGTTAATAGCTTCATGGTCTTCCCTTCTGTTGTCATTTGTGATATTAAGTTGTTCCAAGATCAACTACAATCACAGTGATATAAAACAAAGAATGGTGTATTCTTTTACCAATTATTTTACTCCTGTAATGGGGAGAGGGGCACAGCTTTCTTTCCCCCCCTTTGAGGCATGTACAGTACAGTACATTGCATGACCTGTCATGACAACCTTTTTGGGCATACCAGTAGTTTATCAAAGGGGGTTGTTACATTGAGGTCTGACATGCCATGCATTTGGGAACTACTATAATACAAGCATATGGATTTATACAGGTAGAAAAGTGATGTCAAAGAAGTGAACAATAGCCTTTATTTGCAAAATTCATATAAATAAAATGTTTAACCACTTCACATCTGGGCCATTTGCCCCCTTCCTGACCAGGCCTAATTTAGCAAATTTGACATACCTCACCTTATGTGGTAGTAACTTTAGAACGTTTTTACTTATCCAAGCCATTCAGAGATTGTTTTCTCGTGACACATTGTACTTCATGCTAGTCATAAATTTGAGTCAATATATTTCACCTTTATTTATGAAAAAATCCCAAATTTACCAAAAAGTTTTGGAAATGTCATTTTATTTATTTAGGACATTAGAAGGCTTACAAAACCCACTTTTTAAGGACCAGTTCAGGTCTGAAGTCACTTTGTGAGGCTTACATAGTGGATAACCCCATAAATGACCCCATTGTAGAAACTACACCCCTCAAGTTACTTAAAACTGATTTTACAAACTTTGTTAACCCTTTAGGCGTACCACAAGAATTAAAGGAATATGGATATCAAATGTTTTTATTTCACTTTTTGGGCAGATTTTTAATTTTAATCCAATTTTTTCTTTAACACATCGAGAGTTAACAGCCAAACAAAACTCAATATTTATTACCAAGATTCTGCGGTTTAAAGAAACACCCCACATGTGGTCATAAACTGCTGTATGGGCACTCGGCAGGGCGCAGAAGTAAAGGAGCGCCACATGGTTTTTAGATGCCATGTCCCATTTGAAGCCCCTCTGATGCATCCTTACAGTAGAAATTCCCAAAAAGTGACCCCATTTTGGAAACTAGGGGATAAGGTGCCAGTTTTATTGGTACTATTTTTGGGTACAAATTTATATATTTTTTTTTTACGGTGTTCACCCGAGGGGTTAGGTCATGTGATATTTTTATACAGCTGGTTGTTACTGATGTGGTGATACCTAATATGTATACTTTTTTTTATTTCACTTTAACACAATAATAGCATTTTGTAAACTATAAAAATATGTTTTAGTGTCTCCATGTTCTGAGAGCTATATTTATTTTTTATTTTTTTGCGATTTTCTTATGTAGGGGCTAATTTTTTGCGGAATGAGGTGACTGTTTTATTGGTACCATTTTGTGGGAATACGCCTTTTTTATCACTTAGTGTTGCACTTTTTGTAATGTAAGGTGACAAAAATAGCTTTTTTTTACACCGTTTTTATATTTTATTTTCATGGTGTTTATCAGACTGGGTGGATCCTGTGATATATTTATAGAGCCGACCGTCACGGATGTGGCAATACCAAATATGTCTATTTAATTTATTTTTTCTATTTTAAACATTTTTTTTATTCCTTACTTTGGGAATTTTTTTTTTTGTTACATGTGAAACCTTTTTTAATTTTTTTATTTTAACACATTTTTTTTATTTTTTTATTTTACACTTTTCATCCCCCCCATAAGGTCATACAAGACCTCTGGGGGACATTTAACTTCACTTTTTTTCACTATTGATTTCTCCTGTAACTGGGGCTGACATAGTAGCCCCAGTTGCAATGGAAATGCACCCGCAGAGAGGCTGTACAGCACTATACAACGCTGAACAGCCTCAGTGCAGGGCTGATCAAGGTCTGTGAAAGACCTCACAGCTCCTGCACTCTCCCGACCCTGCCGGTCACATGACCGCCGGGCCGGAACAGGAAGCCCATAGCGGTTCCTGCACTGTATACAGCTATCTAGAAGGCAGGGACAACTGTCCCTGCCTTCTCTAAGGGTTGCCCTGCTGTCACTGACAGCGGGCAACCCGATCTGCAGCGGCACGTTTAGCGTGCAGCTGCCATCTCTGAATGGTCGTTCCAGAACGTCCATTCAGAGATGGAGAACCACCTCCAGGACGTTTAAAGTCAACGTGCGGATGGGAGGTGGTTAAAAAACAAGTGCAGGGAAAATGGTGACATCACCAGAAGAGAACACAACGGCAGCAATTCATGATATGAAAAGCGAAAAGCTAAATAAAGTGCAAGTACAAAAAGTACAAAAGAAGTCTATATACAGGACAGAATCAGTTACTCATGATGTGTCTCCTCCGGGATGGCGCCAACCATGACGCACGTTTCGGCGAACCTTTGTCTGGGAGTGTTTCCACTAAGACGATCAAGAACTTAACATAGAGGATCCTGGTCCAAGTATCGTCATGCAGTGCAATGACTGAGTGCTTTCTCCATGACCGGCCATTTGATGTGGATTGTAAACTATAAAAGATAGTAGAAATGTGTAAAGCATTGCCGAAATTATTACATTGCGTAATGATATTTTTTAGGCTACATTCACACGACCCTATGTATTTTGCGGTCTGATAAATGCGAATCTGGAAAAATACGGATGACATCTGTTTATTTTTCGGGTCCATTGTAACCTTGTCCGCAAAATGGACAAGAATAGCACATGCTCTATATTTTTGGCGGGGCTACGGAACGGACATACGGATGCGGACAGCACACGGTGTGCTGTCTGCATTTTTTGTGGACCTATTGAAATGAATGGGTCCTCATCCGATCCGCCAAAAAAACGGAACGGACACGGAAACAAAATACGTTCGTGTGATTGGAGCCTAGATGTAGTGTTGTCATGAAGACCTTATCTGGATTCATATCAACATCTACATCAATATATTCACCCAAACTGACATTAGTGGTGATTTGAATAAACACAGTCTCCGTGACAGAAGATATGAGAAGTGCATGAGAGTCTCTCAGTTGTTCAACGTTATATCTTCAAAAATCCAAGATGGCAATTAGAGATGAGCGAATTGAAGTTGATGAAGTGGAATTCTATCCGAATTTCAGGAAAAATTTGATTCGCACAGAATCCGAATTTCCTCACTCTTTGTGGTAGCAAATCGCATTTTTCCCTAAAATGGCTGCTACACGTGTTAGGACATGGAGCAAGGAACTATGGGAACGAGGTATCACCCAAAGAATTCTTCGGTCATCCACCACAGTTGTTTTCCGTGGTCTTCCGGTGTTGCTGAGCTCACCGGTGCGTTCCTTCTTTTTAAGAATGCCATTTTTGGGGTGTATTAGTGGCAAAAAATTAATATAACTTGCCATTCAGCGGTGCAGTTATATGTTCTAAAGTCCTTTTTAGCGTGTATTAGTGGCACAAAAAAGAGTATTTGCCGTTGTGTTGTTAAGTGAGAAAAGTACTGCAATTTTTGGCGTGTATTAGTGGCAAAAAAATATATTTGCCGCTCAGCTGTGCCATTCAGCTGTGCAGTTATATGTTCTAAAGCCCTTTTAGGCATGTATTAGTGGCGCAAAAAAAGTATTTTCCCTTGTGTGGTGAAGTGAGAAAATTACTGCAATTTTTGGCGTGTATTAGTGGCAAAAATAATATTTTTTTTTTTTCAGCGGTGCAGTTATATGTTCTAAAGCCTTTTGTGGCGAGTAAAGTGAAAAAAATAAGGGCCTATTTGCCATTCAGCTGTGCAGTTATATGTTCTAAAGCCCTTTTAGGCATGTATTAGTGGCGCAAAAAAAGTATTTGCCCTTGTGTGGTGAAGTGAGAAAATTACAGCCCTTTTTGGCGTGTATTAGTGGCAAAAAAAATGTATATTAATTGCCGTTCAGCGGTGCAGTTATATGCCCTAAAGCCCATTTTGCCGTGAATTAGTGAAAAAAAAGTATTTGCTGTTGTGTGGTGAAATGAGAAAATTAAAGCCCTTTTGGGCATGTATTAGTGGCAAAAAAATAAAAATTGCCGTTTAGCAGTGCAGTTATATCATGTTCTAAAGCCCATTTTGACGTGTATTAGTGTAAAAAAAAGTATATATTATTTGCCGTTCAGCGGTGCAGTTATATGTTCTAAAGCCCTTTATAGGTGTGCATTAGTGGCACAAAAAAAGTATTTGCCGTTGTGTGGTGAAGTGAGAAAATTACAGCCATTTTTGGAGTGTATTAGTGGCAAAAAATTATATATATTTGCCCTTCAGCGGTACAGTTATATGTTCTAAAGCCCTTTTTGGCATGTATTAGTGGCAAAAAAATATATATCTGTTTTTCAGCTGTGCAGTTATATGTTCTAAAGCCATTTTAGGAGTGTATTAGTGGCACAAAAAAAAGTATTTGCCCTTGTGTGGTGAAGTGAGAAAATGACAGCCCTTTTTGGAGTGTATTATTGGCAAAAAAAATATATATTTACTGTTGATCGGTGCAGTTATATGTTCTAAAGCCATTTTTGGTGTGTATTAGTGGCAAAACATTATATATATTTTGCCATTAAGCGGTGTAGTTATATTTTCTAAAGCCTTTTCTGGCGTGTATAAGTGGGCAGCTACTGCCCAGCCAAGATCTGGAGGAGATATTTCCGCTGCTTCCTCCGGTAGGTGGGAAAGTAGTGATGAGGAGAGTGGCGTTGGAGCTGGTGTTGCGAGCGTTCAGGCTCCTGACCTAGAGACCATTGTAAAGGACATCAGTGACACGCAGACAGTACTCTATGATGATGATGTAGCTGATCGCACTTGGGAGCCGGGTGAATTAGGGGCTTCATCATCATCGGGAGAAGAGGGTGTCAGCTTGTCCGTGAGCCAGCAAGTCGCTAGCGGAGCCGGGAGTCAGTAGGCTGGCAGCAGTGGGAGGTCGGGAGGCAAACGTGCCCGGGGTACACCACCCGCTTTGCAGAAGCCTATCTGCTGGGAAAGTAGTGGTGCAGTCAGCAGTCAGTCAGTGCGGAGTGTTGGAGGTAAAATCACCTACTTGGCGGTGTGGCAGTTTTTTGTTAAGCCACCGCAGGAGATGAACATGGCCATTTGTAGAATCTGTGGGAAAAAGGTGAAGAGTGGCCAGGGTGCCAATGTTGGCACCACAGCCCTGCGTCAATATATGCAGCATCACCATAAAGTGGCCTGGGAGAAACGTAGCTCCGATGTGGTGGTCCAGCCTGTTGCAGCAACTGCTGCATCACCCAGTGGCACGCACCCGATTTCAGACAGTCAAGGCTCCACCACTTCAGACGAATGGATCTGTCTGTCCTTCACATCATATGCTGGTCCTGATGCTCCTACTCCTTGTCAGTCATTCCGTCAGCAATCGATCACCGAAGCGATTGCCAAGAGACAACAGTATGCGTGCACTCATCCAAAGGTGCAGAAGCTGAATGTGCTCCTGGCAAAGTTTCTGGTGCAGCAGTCCCTCCCGTTCTAAGTGCTGGACTCTGCACCTTTTAGAGAACTGATGGCTTGTGCCGAGAGTCCCAAGCCGTCATTTCTTTGCCAAAAAGGCAGTACCAGCCCTGCACACGCATGTAGAACAGAAGGTTGGCCAGTCCTTGAATCTGTCTGTGTCTGCCAAAGTGCACGGCAGCGCCGACGTGTGGAGCTGTAACTATGGTCAGGGACAATACATGTCCTTTACGGCCCACTGGGTGAATGTGGTTCCTGCACAGTCACACCAGCAACTTGGCCAGGTGACCCCGCTTCCGCCTCCACGTTCTCACACTGTTGGTCCTGCGAGTATTGTAGGCTTAGGTAAGTCCAAATAGAGGCAGTATACTAGTGTTAGGGACCCATCTGCGGAAGCCACCTTGACGCCTGGTAGATGGGCCAGACACACATTTGATCAAATATGTGTGCTAAGAGCTTCCATTGACTCATTTATAGTAGATATTGTACCACTTTTATTTAGAATGACCCCCATTTCTTAGTTCTATTGTTTGTATGTATAATGGTGTGCAGCCATTTTCTTTTTTGTAATCATGTTTGTTTCATGGATATGCACCTGTGATTCTGAAGGTTCTAGTCTAAATTTTCTTGTACTAGGTCCTGCAACAATGTCAGCCTCTGCCTCTTCATCCTCCAACATGTCCTCAGCCTCCACATTTCACAGTGCCCCTCCAGCATATCACATGTGCAGGGCACGGCGGTGTCACGCTGTTTTGCACTTAGTTTGCCTGGGCAAACGGAGTCACACAGGGCAGGAACTGCTCTGTGTCCTTCATCAAAAAATCAAATCCGGGCTTTCTCCACGACAACTCAAAATCTGAACCATAGTGACCGACAACGGGAAGAACATGGTGTCTGCGCTGCGTCAAGGAGGGCTGAGCCATGCGCCCTGCATGGCACACATGTTCGATCTCGTTGTCAAGCGGTTCATGAAGTCTTCCACCCATCTGCAAGACATCCTAAAAATGGCCAGGAAAC
Source organism: Bufo gargarizans (assembly GCF_014858855.1). NCBI lineage: Eukaryota > Metazoa > Chordata > Amphibia > Anura > Bufonidae > Bufo > Bufo gargarizans. Next base: position 114,355,304 of record NC_058083.1, read on the forward strand.
CTTGCGTGCACTTTAGCCACTCGTACACAGCACAGCACAACCTCCTTGAGCTGCAGCAGCAGAACGGCATTCCCCCACATAGGCAGATATGCGATGTTTCCACCCGTTGGAATTACACTCTCCATATTTTGGACCGACTATACGAACAGAGAAAGGCCATAAACGATTTCTTGATGATCCACACAGGGCAGGAACTGCTCTGTGTCCTTCATCAAAAAATCAAATCCGGGCTTTCTCCACGACAACTCAAAATCTGAACCATAGTGACCGACAACGGGAAGAACATGGTGTCTGCGCTGCGTCAAGGAGGGCTGAGCCATGCGCCCTGCATGGCACACATGTTCGATCTCGTTGTCATGCGCCGACTATACGAACAGAGAAAGGCCATAAACGATTTCTTGATGATCCAAGCGGACAGGAGTACTCCCCTGTGTAACTTCAATGTCAGTCAGTGGCAGCTCATGTGTGACACCTGCCGTTTGCTCAGGCCCTTTGAGGAGGACATGTTTTTTGTCAGTTACCAAAACTACGGGATGAACAATGTCATTGCACTGCTAATGTCCTGGAACAGATGTTAGTAAATCTGACTGGTCAGGGGACTGGAGATGTGGCACCTAGATCTCACAGCCACATGAACCCTGCAATGGCTGTTGTGGCAGGGTGGAGAGACTGACCTTTGTCAAGATGAATGAGGCGTGGATCAGCCAGGATTTCCACCCACCAATGCCTGATGTATCAGACTAGATCATCCATGGTGCCACACCAACACTTTGACAAAAGAGACCAGTTTGCCATCGGTATGTCATCTTGCCACTCTGTCTCCTGATGCTGCTGCCACCTCCACACTATGTCACCTTCCCACTCCGTGGTCTCCTGATGCTGCTGCCACCTCCACACTGTCACCTTGCCACTCTGTGGCCTGCTGATGCTGCTGCCACCTCCACACTGTCATTGTGCCACCCTGTGGCCTCCTCCTGATGCTGCCGCCACCTCCACACTTTGTCATTGTGCCACTCTGTGGCCTCCTGATGCTGACACCTCTACACTGTCATTGTGCCACTCTGTGGCCTCCTTCTGATTCTGCTGCAACCTCCAGACTCTGTTTTTGGGCCACTCTGTGGTCTCCTCATGCTGCTTTCACCTCACCACTATGTTATAGGGCCACTCTGTAGACTTCTCATGCTGTTTCCACCCTCCCCAGTTCATGACTGGGCAACTATTTTGCCTTTCGGTCTGGCTGACATAATTTATTTGACCCTTTTTCTGATCTGTCAGAAGGAAGGAAAAATGAGACGCACTACGGATCCTGTCTATGTAGCAGCTGTAAGGCCTGCATGACATGGTCTCTATTCTGCATCAGAATTGGCTTATGATATATATTTGGACTTTGTACAACATGCATTTGGTCTTTTTCTTTTCGCTTTTTTATTCATTTTAATTCACTCTATGTTGTCATTTATTTTATTTTGCTGTATATGTGTTTTTATTCCTTCTCCTCCCTTTTTTCCCCACTCCCTCTACTCCCCTCTTTTTTCCCCCCCTCCTCCCCCCTCCCTTCCCCCCCCTTTCCCCCCTTTCCCCATTTTCCCTCTGTTTTCTCCCCAGCACTAGTTTTCCTCCCTTTCATTATTATTGTGATTATTATTATCATTATATCTTTTGGAGGAAGATTTTTCACACTCCCCTTTTAAAACGATGGTTTTTGGATACTTTATTTTGCACATAGCACTTTATGCAAAATGTACATTCACTATACAAATTAGTTTGTTTTTTCACATGCCAGGTGATATGTGTCACATACTCTGTGTATACAGGTCCTTCTCAAATAATTAGCATATTGTGATAAAGTTCATTATTTTCTGTAATGTACTGATAAACATTAGACTTTCATATATTTTAGATTCATTACACACCAACTGAAGTAGTTCAAGCCTTTTATTGTTTTAATATTAATGATTTTGGCATACTGCTCATGAAAACCCCAAATTCCTATCTCAAAAAATTAGCATATCATGAAAAGGTTCTCTAAACGAGCTATTAACCTAATCATCTGAATCAACTAATTAACTGTAAACATCTGCAAAAGATTCCTGAGGCTTTTAAAAACTCCCAGCCTGGTTCATTACTCAAAACCGCAATCATGGGTAAGACTGCCGACCTGACTGCTGTCCAGAAGGCCATCATTGACACCCTCAAGCAAGAGGGTAAGACACAGAAAGAAATTTCTGAACGAATAGGCTGTTCCCAGAGTGCTGTATCAAGGCACCTCAGTGGGAAGTCTGTGGGAAGGAAAAAGTGTGGCAGAAAACGCTGCACAACGAGAAGAGGTGACCGGAACCTGAGGAAGATTGTGGAGAAGGACCGATTCCAGACCTTGGGGGACCTGCGGAAGCAGTGGACTGAGTCTGGAGTAGAAACATCCAGAGCCACCGTGTACAGGCGTGTGCAGGAAATGGGCTACAGGTGCCGCATTCCCCAGGTCAAGCCACTTTTGAACCAGAAACAGCGGCAGAAGCGCCTGACCTGGGCTACAGAGAAGCAGCACTGGACTGTTGCTCAGTGGTCCAAAGTACTTTTTTCGGATGAAAGCAAATTTTGCATGTCATTCGGAAATCAAGGTGCCAGAGTCTGGAGGAAGACTGGGGAGAGGGAAATGCCAAAATGCCTGAAGTCCAGTGTCAAGTACCCACAGTCAGTGATGGTCTGGGGTGCCATGTCAGCTGCTGGTGTTGGTCCACTGTGTTTTATCAAGGGCAGGGTCAATGCAGCTAGCTATCAGGAGATTTTGGAGCACTTCATGCTTCCATCTGCTGAAAAGCTTTATGGAGATGAAGATTTCATTTTTCAGCACGACCTGGCACCTGCTCACAGTGCCAACACCACTGGTAAATGGTTTACTGACCATGGTATTACTGTGCTCAATTGGCCTGCCAACTCTCCTGACCTGAACCCCATAGAGAATCTGTGGGATATTGGGAAGAGAAAGTTGAGAGACGCAAGACCCAACACTCTGGATGAGCTTAAGGCCGCTATCGAAGCATCCTGGGCCTCCATAACACCTCAGCAGTGCCACAGGCTGATGGCCTCCATGCCACACCACATTGAAGCAGTGATTTCTGCAAAAGGATTCCCAACCAAGTATTGAGTGCATAACTGAACATAATTATTTGAAGGTTGACTTTTTTTGTATTAAAAACACTTTTCTTTTATTGGTCGGATAAAATATGCTAATTTTTTGAGATAGGAATTTTGGGTTTTCATGAGCTGTATGCCAAAATCATCAATATTAAAACAATAAAAGGCTTGAACTACTTCAGTTGGTGTGTAACGAATCTAAAATATATGAAAGTCTAATGTTTATCAGTACATTACAGAAAATAATGAACTTTATCACAATATGCTAATTTTTTGAGAAGGACCTGTACATGCGTATACATATACTTTTTTTTTTTTTTTTTTTCACTTTTGTGATTATTATCTCTTGTTCTCTGTTCATACACTGTATTTATCATGCAGTCATTGATTCACTTGTGTGACCTGCAATCATGCTAATATTCCTTTATGCATATTTTCATGCATTGGTTTATTTAATATGCACTTTTTATTTCACACTCACCTCCATCATCTTCTTTTCACCATTCCTTATTGTTTATCATTTTTGTATTTCTTCATATTATTGCATATGTATGCACATAATTTGGACTTATTTATGTATACATTCTTGTATGCGTCATATGCATTATTATTACATATTTTTTGTATATATATGTATATATTCATATTTATGCATTCACATATTTATTTATATTATATTTATTGTTGGTCTATGGCATTGATGATTTTTCCTGTTTATTCTATCTTTTTTTATTTTATCATCATGATTATTGTATTCCTAATGGACTAGACAATATGTACATAAGACACATATGTTTACATCAATATCCTTTTTTTGCTGTCGTGTTTACCCAATTGCCTATTATGCATCCCATTATTATTTTGTATACTTTATGAATTGTGGTGTTCCGATACTTCTATTCTGGTGGATGGATATCCATTGCTCCTCCCCCGGTGTGATGTGTGCGCACATCATCTGGAGCCGCCTCCGGCGCCCGATGCCCGTGCGTCATACGTAATTTCCGCCCGGTCATGTAGTCACGTGATGTGGGCGTGTCATTGGCCTGACGCCGGCTGTGGGGTGGCCGGACGTGGTTACACCGGAGTGATTGTGCGCTGATAATCAGATGCACCTTGGGATCAGCAACTGCTGATCTTGGATTGGCTGGTACAGATTTTAAAACATCCGATCTGCAGTGATGGCGTTACCCCCTGACTAAGGCACGCCGAAACGCGCGTTGGGGGGTAGCGCCATCCTGGTCGGTCCACTCCTGGTCTGTTTGAGGTGAGGTCTTGTTTCATTGTTTCTCCCGGTCTTTATTCATTTACTCATTCATTTTCATGTTTGATTTTTGTATGGCCGGGCGCCAATATCCAGCCTGGTTTTGGGCTCTGTCATTTATTCTGACCCACCTGCTTATTGTACAATCAGAGTTGTCTGCGGGTAGGTTATTTATTTACTATATACTTTCATCCCGCTGACTTCTTATATATTTTACTATCCAGACCGGAGCGGTCCTCCCAGGGTGGCGCTCTTTTTCTCCTCCCTGCTCCCCCCTCTTCTTGTTCCCCCGCATTTTTATATGTATTTTATACTTGTCTCATTTCAATAAAGGATTTATTACATTCATTATCTGGCGCTTTGGCTCCTTTCTTTTGTTTTTTCTGATATGGCTTATGATTTGGTAGCCAAAAGCAGGAGTGGGTATAAAACACAGAAGACATGCAAATATTCCATTCACGTGTCATCTCTGTTTTGAATCCAATCCTGTTTTTTTGGGATTTTGCAAAACTGATGTATTACTGACCAAATGCTAACCGTGTGAAGGCGGATGCTCCACAGACAGGATCCGTTTTTTCGGGCTGATTGTTCTGACGGATCAGAGGAAGGGCAAAATAATCAGTGACGTCAACACAAACTTACTGCTGACACCCTCTCCACTCTGTCGGGGGGGCTCTACTTGTATAAGCGTTTAATAGAACAGGTTCGGTAGACATAGTAACATAGTTGATATGGGTCAAAAAAGACATAGGTCCATCAAGTTCAACCAAGGGATATGTGGGGACATGAATCCCAAAAGGAAGTGAGACTCAGATTTCTACACGTTTTCATAAGCATTAATGTTGTTTACTTTTAAGAATTAATTTGCCAAGTTGATGCCCAATCACTCAGAGTGTTCAAGTCAGCTTGTAGACAGTTTATGGACATCTTCCATAGACCGTACAGTACTTCATAGCTTAGTTTCATCTGCAAAAATACAAGTGGTGCTATTAATCCCGTCCTCGATATCATTAATAAATAAATGTAATAATACAGGGCCCAGCACTGAACCTTGGGGTACACCACTTATAACCCGGGACCATTCTGAATAGGAATCATTGACCACAACTCTCTGGACACGGTCCTTCAGCCAGTTTTCAATCCAATTACAAACTATACTTTCCAAGCCTATAGACCTTACTTTACCTATTAAATGTCTATGAGGGACAGTATCAAAAGCCTTTGCAAAATCCAGAAACACTACATCCACAGCCACCCCTCTGTCCTTCTATGTGGAATCAGCTGCCGCCGGCTGAGTTCACGCTTGAGTTATTTGGTCAGTTTTGGCCCCGTGACTCCCCAAATAATTGAAGTATGCAGTGATTCTAAGAGCGACGCCTGTCATCTGCATGTCATACAGACTTACAGTATTATTTCACTACCACAGCAGACTCCCTATGCGTGTTACTGCAAGGCACAGTGTTGTACACCACTATAAGGGCTGAATGCAGCCAGGAAATAGCAGTTTTTTAATACGATTTGCTGCAAATAAATTCAGGTCGAACCAAATTTTTGGGAAAAATTTGGCGAATCGGCAGAATTGAATTTTTTTGAAATTCGCTCATCTCTAGTAGAAATTATTTACTAACAAAATTGCATAAAAAGACAAATCCTTCCTGCAAGCAATCCTTCCTTAATTTATTTTTCTTAGCACAAAGCCAGAAAACTAAAGTTTATTATATAATATTTTATTTTATAAAATGTCACTTCAATCTCTCTTGTCTTTTGAGGTTTGTAACATCAGTACTTACAACCCAAACTAAGCCTATCTTTATCCCTTGTGAGTGATAACTTTTTTTTTTCTAATTCAGCTTGAATTCCTCCTATGTCGAGCGCTCACACCAGAGGCTGAAGAACTGGTTTTACACAGACAGTTTTGACACCCTCAAACTTGCACGAGTTGAGAACTGCAGCAACTTGGCCAGCTTAAAGGGTGTCTCCCTCGGGGGAGCCAGAAGTCATTATCCAGTTCTCTCCACCCAGATGCAAGACTCATTAAAGTTGTCCCAGACTTCACCTTTCGCAGTACTATTTGTATGGCTTTGTTTTCCTCTAGAACTAATCCTGCTGAGAGATAAATTGTTTTGCACACCTTCTTGAACTCTTGAGAGCATGCCAGATTTATTCCGTAAAGAAGATGAGACAACTAAATAGAGTTATACGTGGTGCTGTGATCAAGTTAATCTATTTGCTCAGTATTTCAATACCTGTAGTACAATGAATATAGATGTGGTGAAAATGAATAAAAACTTTCTAACCAAACTTATCAGTGTTACCCATGGAAACCAGATCTGATTATAGTTTTCAATTTCAAACTGGTACTCGAAAAATGTAAAACTAGAACCTGATTGGTTGCTTAGGACAAGCTTGAGACTTTATATAACTTTTTTATACAATTAAGTCCCTGGTGCTGACTCCCATGTGTCCATCTTCTGGTCCATGGTTTGTTTACTTCCTCCTGGGTATGGATAAGGTCACCTGTCCAGCTGCTTCTAGCTCTGATGATTAGACGCTCACTAACCAGGGGCTGGTGATGGACCAGCCCATCACCTGGGAAACTGGGCTAGCCCTTAGGATACCGGAGGTTTTTTTGTTTTCATTTTTCTTCCTAATTGTCCGTGAGCCATAACTTTTTAATATTTCCAGTCACATAGCTGTATGAGGGCTTATTTTTTGCTGGACAAGTTGTACTTTCTAATACCACCATTAATTATGGCATATGATGTAGTGGAAAGCGGGAATAAAATTCCAAATGGGGTGGAATTGAAAAAAAAAAAGCAATCCCACCACCGTTTTACAGGTTTTGTTCCCACGGTGTTTTATTTACAGCAAAACTGACCCATACCCTTCATTCTCTGGGTAAACTACGATTGCAACGATAACCCATATGTATAGGTTTTTTAGGTGTAAATAGTGTAAAAATAAATTTAAACTTTGAAACATTTTTTTTTAACATCACCATATTCTGACCCCCATAACTTTTTTTTACTTATGTCTACTGAGCTGTTTAGGGGCTCATTTTTTGCGGGACAATGTATAGTTTTTATTGATACAATTTTGGAGTGTGCATGACTTTTGGATCACATTTTATTAAAAATTTTTGTGTAAGAGAAGCAATTAAAAAATGGCAAATCTGCCATTTTGACCCTTTTTTCCGTTACGCCATTCGCCGTATTAGATTTTTTTTTATTTGAATATTATGGGCGTTTTTGGTCATGGTGATACCCAGGATGTTTATATTTATTGTTATTTAGGTATTTTTATTATACCGAAAGGGGGGTGATTTAAACTTTTTATATTTTTTTTTATATTTTTTTTTACTTTTTTATTTTTTTCATCATTTTAAGGCTTATAAATAGGGATGAGCGAACTCGAACTGTATAGTTCGGGTTCGTACCGAATTTTGGGGTGTCCGTGACACGGACCCGAACCCGGACATTTTCGTAAAAGTCCGGGTTCGGGTTCGGTGTTCGTCGCTTTCTTCGCGCTTTTGTGACGCTTTCTTGGCGCTTTTTGAAAGGCTGCAAAGCAGCCAATCAACAAGCGTCATACTACTTGCCCCAAGAGGCCATCACAGCCATGCCTACTATTGGCATGGCTGTGATTGGCCAGAGCACCATGTGACCCAGCCTCTATTTAAGCTGGAGTCACATAGCGCCGCCCGTCACTCTGCTCTGATTAGCGTAGGGAGAGGTTGCGGCTGCGACAGTAGGGCGAGATTAGGCAGATTAACTCCTCCAAAGGACTTGATTAACTGATCGATCTGCAGCTGTGGATCATTGAGCTGCTGATCCTCAATTGCTCACTGTTTTTAGGCTGCACAGACCGTTTGTCAGTCTCATTTTTCTGGGGTGATCGGCGGCCATTTTGTGTCTTGTGGTGCGCCAGCACAAGCTGCGACCAAGTGCATTTAACCCTCAATGGTGTGGTTGTTTTTTGGCTAAAGCCTACATCAGGGTGAAGCTGTCACACCAAGTGCATTTATCCAGCAATAGTCTGTTCATTTTTTGGCCATATACAAAATCAGGGGCAAGCTGCGCCTGTCACCAAGTGCATTTAACCCTCAATGGTGTGGTTGTTTTTTGGCTAAAGCCTACATCAGGGTGAAGCTGTGACACCAAGTGCATTTAACCAGCAATAGTCTGTTCATTTTTTGGCCATATACAAAATCAGGGGCAAGCTGCGCCTGTCACCAAGTGCATTTAACCCTCAATGGTGTGGTTGTTTTTTGGCTAAAGCCTACATCAGGGTGAAGCTGTCACACCAAGTGCATTTAACCAGCAATAGTCTGTTCATTTTTTGGCCATATACAAAATCAGGGGCAAGCTGCGCCTGTCACCAAGTGCATTTAACCCTCAATGGTGTGGTTGTTTTTTGGCTAAAGCCTACATCAGGGTGAAGCTGTCACACCAAGTGCATTTAACCAGCAATAGTCTGTTTATTTTTTGGCCATATCCCAGTCTAATTCTGTCACTAAATCCATACCGGTCACCCAGCGCCTAAATACTAGGCCTCAAATTTATATCCAGCTAAATCTGTCCCTAGTGCTGTAGCTGGGCGAGTTATTTAGTGTCCGTTCAAGCACATTTCTTGTTCTGGGTTGAAATACAATTCCCAATTTAGCAATTTCATAATTTAGTGGTTCCTGCTATATCAGAGCTATTTGAAATCTATCCCAAAAAGGGTATATAATATTGAAGGTGCACATTGGGTCATTCAGATTAACTTCACACACACCCGCTACTGTGTATTTCCAAGTCTAATTCTGTCACTAAATCCATACCGGTGACCCAGCGCCTAAATACTAGGCCTCAAATTTAAATCCCTCTAAATCTCTCGTTACCCACCGCTGTACTGTTGTTGCTGGGCAAGATATTTAGTGTCCGTCAAAGCACATTTTTTGTTCTGGGTTGAAGTACAATTCCCAATTTAGCAATTTCATAATTTAGTGGTTTCTGCTATATCAGAGCTATTTGAAATCTATCCCTAAAAGGGTATATAATATTGAAGGTGCACATAGGGTCATTCAGAATAACTTCACACACACGCTTCTGTGCATTTCCAAGTCTAATTCTGTCACTAAATCCATACCGGTGACCCAGCGCCTAAATACTAGGCCTCAAATTTAAATCCCTCTAAATCTCTCGTTACCCACCGCTGTACTGTTGTTGCTGGGCAAGATATTTAGTGTCCGTCAAAGCACATTTTTTGTTCTGGGTTGAAGTACAATTCCCAATTTAGCAATTTCATAATTTAGTGGTTTCTGCTATATCAGAGCTATTTGAAATCTATCCCTAAAAGGGTATATAATATTGAAGGTGCACATAGGGTCATTCAGAATAACTTCACACACACCGCTTCTGTGCATTTCCAAGTCTAATTCTGTCACTAAATCCATACCGGTGACCCAGCGCCTAAATACTAGGCCTCAAATTTAAATCCCTCTAAATCTCTCGTTACCCACCGCTGTACTGTTGTTGCTGGGCAAGATATTTAGTGTCCGTCAAAGCACATTTTTTGTTCTGGGTTGAAGTACAATTCCCAATTTAGCAATTTCATAATTTAGTGGTTTCTGCTATATCAGAGCTATTTGAAATCTATCCCTAAAAGGGTATATAATATTGAAGGTGCACATAGGGTCATTCAGAATAACTTCACACACACGCTTCTGTGCATTTCCAAGTCTAATTCTGTCACTAAATCCATACCGGTGACCCAGCGCCTAAATACTAGGCCTCAAATTTAAATCCCTCTAAATCTCTCGTTACCCACCGCTGTACTGTTGTTGCTGGGCAAGATATTTAGTGTCCGTCAAAGCACATTTTTTGTTCTGGGTTGAAGTACAATTCCCAATTTAGCAATTTCATAATTTAGTGGTTTCTGCTATATCAGAGCTATTTGAAATCTATCCCTAAAAGGGTATATAATATTGAAGGTGCACATAGGGTCATTCAGAATAACTTCACACACACGCTTCTGTGCATTTCCAAGTCTAATTCTGTCACTAAATCCATACCGGTGACCCAGCGCCTAAATACTAGGCCTCAAATTTAAATCCCTCTAAATCTCTCGTTACCCACCGCTGTACTGTTGTTGCTGGGCAAGATATTTAGTGTCCGTCAAAGCACATTTTTTGTTCTGGGTTGAAGTACAATTCCCAATTTAGCAATTTCATAATTTAGTGGTTTCTGCTATATCAGAGCTATTTGAAATCTATCCCTAAAAGGGTATATAATATTGAAGGTGCACATAGGGTCATTCAGAATAACTTCACACACACGCTTCTGTGCATTTCCAAGTCTAATTCTGTCACTAAATCCATACCGGTGACCCAGCGCCTAAATACTAGGCCTCAAATTTAAATCCCTCTAAATCTCTCGTTACCCACCGCTGTACTGTTGTTGCTGGGCAAGATATTTAGTGTCCGTCAAAGCACATTTTTTGTTCTGGGTTGAAGTACAATTCCCAATTTAGCAATTTCATAATTTAGTGGTTTCTGCTATATCAGAGCTATTTGAAATCTATCCCTAAAAGGGTATATAATATTGAAGGTGCACATTGGGTCATTCAGAATAACTTCACACACACCCGCTACTGTGTATTTCCAAGTCTAATTCTGTCACTAAACCCATACCTGTCACCCAGCGCCTAAATACTAGGCCTCAAATTTAAATCCCTCTAAATCTCTCGTTACCCACCGCTGTACTGTTGTTGCTGGGCAAGATATTTAGTGTCCGTCAAAGCACATTTTTTGTTCTGGGTTGAAGTACAATTCCCAATTTAGCAATTTCATAATTTAGTGGTTTCTGCTATATCAGAGCTATTTGAAATCTATCCCTAAAAGGGTATATAATATTGAAGGTGCACATTGGGTCATTCAGAATAACTTCACACACACCCGCTACTGTGTATTTCCAAGTCTAATTCTGTCACTAAACCCATACCTGTCACCCAGCGCCTAAATACTAGGCCTCAAATTTAAATCCCTCTAAATCTCTCGTTACCCACCGCTGTACTGTTGTTGCTGGGCAAGATATTTAGTGTCCGTCAAAGCACATTTTTTGTTCTGGGTTGAAGTACAATTCCCAATTTAGCAATTTCATAATTTAGTGGTTTCTGCTATATCAGAGCTATTTGAAATCTATCCCTAAAAGGGTATATAATATTGAAGGTGCACATAGGGTCATTCAGAATAACTTCACACACACGCTTCTGTGCATTTCCAAGTCTAATTCTGTCACTAAATCCATACCGGTGACCCAGCGCCTAAATACTAGGCCTCAAATTTAAATCCCTCTAAATCTCTCGTTACCCACCGCTGTACTGTTGTTGCTGGGCAAGATATTTAGTGTCCGTCAAAGCACATTTTTTGTTCTGGGTTGAAGTACAATTCCCAATTTAGCAATTTCATAATTTAGTGGTTTCTGCTATATCAGAGCTATTTGAAATCTATCCCTAAAAGGGTATATAATATTGAAGGTGCACATTGGGTCATTCAGAATAACTTCACACACACCCGCTACTGTGTATTTCCAAGTCTAATTCTGTCACTAAACCCATACCTGTCACCCAGCGCCTAAATACTAGGCCTCAAATTTAAATCCCTCTAAATCTCTCGTTACCCACCGCTGTACTGTTGTTGCTGGGCAAGATATTTAGTGTCCGTCAAAGCACATTTTTTGTTCTGGGTTGAAGTACAATTCCCAATTTAGCAATTTCATAATTTAGTGGTTTCTGCTATATCAGAGCTATTTGAAATCTATCCCTAAAAGGGTATATAATATTGAAGGTGCACATTGGGTCATTCAGAATAACTTCACACACACCCGCTACTGTGTATTTCCAAGTCTAATTCTGTCACTAAACCCATACCTGTCACCCAGCGCCTAAATACTAGGCCTCAAATTTAAATCCCTCTAAATCTCTCGTTACCCACCGCTGTACTGTTGTTGCTGGGCAAGATATTTAGTGTCCGTCAAAGCACATTTTTTGTTCTGGGTTGAAGTACAATTCCCAATTTAGCAATTTCATAATTTAGTGGTTTCTGCTATATCAGAGCTATTTGAAATCTATCCCTAAAAGGGTATATAATATTGAAGGTGCACATTGGGTCATTCAGAATAACTTCACACACACCCGCTACTGTGTATTTCCAAGTCTAATTCTGTCACTAAACCCATACCTGTCACCCAGCGCCTAAATACTAGGCCTCAAATTTAAATCCCTCTAAATCTCTCGTTACCCACCGCTGTACTGTTGTTGCTGGGCAAGATATTTAGTGTCCGTCAAAGCACATTTTTTGTTCTGGGTTGAAGTACAATTCCCAATTTAGCAATTTCATAATTTAGTGGTTTCTGCTATATCAGAGCTATTTGAAATCTATCCCTAAAAGGGTATATAATATTGAAGGTGCACATAGGGTCATTCAGAATAACTTCACACACACGCTTCTGTGCATTTCCAAGTCTAATTCTGTCACTAAATCCATACCGGTCACCCAGCGCCTAAATACTAGGCCTCAAATTTATATCCCGCTGAATTTGAATACAATACATTGGGCCAAATAATATATTTGTTGTTGTGGTGAACCATAACAATGAGAAAAACATCTAGTAAGGGACGCGGACGTGGACATGGTCGTGGTGGTGTTAGTGGACCCTCTGGTGCTGGGAGAGGACGTGGCCGTTCTGCCACATCCACACGTCCTAGTGTACCAACTACCTCAAGTCCCAGTAGCCACAAGAATTTACAGCGAAATATGTTGGGGCCCAATGCCGTTCTAAGGATGGTAAGGCCTGAGCAGGTACAGGCATTAGTCAATTGGGTGGCCGACAGTGGATCCAGCACGTTCACATTATCTCCCACCCAGTCTTCTGCAGAAAGCGCACAGATGGCGCCTGAAAACCAACCCCATCAGTCTGTCACATCACCCCCATGCATACCAGGGAAACTGTCTCAGCCTCAAGTTATGCAGCAGTCTCTTATGCTGTTTGAAGACTCCGCTGGCAGGGTTTCCCAAGGGCATCCACCTAGCCCTTCCCCAGCGGTGAAAGACATAGAATGCACTGACGCACAACCACTTATGTTTCCTGATGATGAGGACATGGGAATACCACCTCAGCATGTCTCTGATGATGACGAAACACAGGTGCCAACTGCTGCGTCTTTCTGCAGTGTGCAGACTGAACAGGAGGTCAGGGATCAAGACTGGGTGGAAGACGATGCAGGGGACGATGAGGTCCTAGACCCCACATGGAATGAAGGTCGTGCCACTGACTTTCACAGTTCGGAGGAAGAGGCAGTGGTGAGACCGAGCCAACAGCGTAGCAAAAGAGGGAGCAGTGGGCAAAAGCAGAACACCCGCCGCCAAGAGACTCCGCCTGCTACTGACCGCCGCCATCTGGGACCGAGCACCCCAAAGGCAGCTTCAAGGAGTTCCCTGGCATGGCACTTCTTCAAACAATGTGCTGACGACAAGACCCGAGTGGTTTGCACGCTGTGCCATCAGAGCCTGAAGCGAGGCATTAACGTTCTGAACCTGAGCACAACCTGCATGACCAGGCACCTGCATGCAAAGCATGAACTGCAGTGGAGTAAACACCTTAAAACCAAGGAAGTCACTCAGGCTCCCCCTGCTACCTCTTCTGCTGCTGCCGCCTCGGCCTATTCTGCTGCTGCCGCCTCGGCCTCTTCCTCCGCCTCTGGAGGAACGTTGGCACCTGCCGCCCAGCAAACAGGGGATGTACCACCAACACCACCACCACCACCTCCGTCACCAAGCGTCTCAACCATGTCACACGCCAGCGTTCAGCTCTCCATCTCACAAACATTTGATAGAAAGCGTAAATTCCCACCTAGCCACCCTCGATCCCTGGCCCTGAATGCCAGCATTTCTAAACTACTGGCCTATGAAATGCTGTCATTTAGGCTGGTGGACACAGACAGCTTCAAACAGCTCATGTCGCTTGCTGTCCCACAGTATGTTGTTCCCAGCCGGCACTACTTCTCCAAGAGAGCCGTGCCTTCCCTGCACAACCAAGTATCCGATAAAATCAAGTGTGCACTGCGCAACGCCATCTGTGGCAAGGTCCACCTAACCACAGATACGTGGACCAGTAAGCACGGCCAGGGACGCTATATCTCCCTAACTGCACACTGGGTAAATGTAGTGGCAGCTGGGCCCCAGGCGGAGAGCTGTTTGGCGCACGTCCTTCCGCCGCCAAGGATCGCAGGGCAACATTCTTTGCCTCCTGTTGCCACCTCCTCCTTCTCGGCTTCCTCCTCCTCTTCTTCCACCTGCTCATCCAGTCAGCCACACACCTTCACCACCAACTTCAGCACAGCCCGGGGTAAACGTCAGCAGGCCATTCTGAAACTCATATGTTTGGGGGACAGGCCCCACACCGCACAGGAGTTGTGGCGGGGTATAGAACAACAGACCGACGAGTGGTTGCTGCCGGTGAGCCTCAAGCCCGGCCTGGTGGTGTGTGATAATGGGCGAAATCTCGTTGCAGCTCTGGGACTAGCCAATTTGACGCACATCCCTTGCTTGGCGCATGTGCTGAATTTGGTGGTGCAGAAGTTCATTCACAACTACCCCGACATGTCAGAGCTGCTGCATAAAGTGCGGGCCGTCTGTTCGCGCTTCCGGCGTTCACATCCTGCCGCTGCTCGCCTGTCTGCGCTACAGCGTAACTTCGGCCTTCCCGCTCACCGCCTCATATGCGACGTGCCCACCAGGTGGAACTCCACCTTGCACATGCTGGACAGACTGTGCGAGCAGCAGCAGGCCATAGTGGAGTTTCAGCTGCAGCACGCACGGGTCAGTCGCACTACAGAACAGCACCACTTCACCACCAATGACTGGGCCTCCATGCGAGACCTGTGTGCCCTGTTGCGCTGTTTCGAGTACTCCACCAACATGGCCAGTGGCGATGACACCGTTATCAGCGTTACAATACCACTTCTATGTCTCCTTGAGAAAACACTTAGGGCGATGATGGAACAGGAGGTGGCCCAGGAGGAGGAGGAGGAGGATGAGGAAGAGGGGTCATTTTTAGCACTTTCAGGCCAGTCTCTTCGAAGTGACTCAGAGGGAGGTTTTTTGCAACAGCAGAGGCCAGGTACAAATGTGGCCAGCCAGGGCCCACTACTGGAGGACGAGGAGGACGAGGATGAGGAGGAGGTGGAGGAGGATGAGGATGAAGCATGGTCACAGCGGGGTGGCACCCAACGCAGCTCGGGTCCATCACTGGTGCGTGGCTGGGGGGAAAGGCAGGACGATGACGATACGCCTCCCACAGAGGACAGCTTGTCCTTACCCCTGGGCAGCCTGGCACACATGAGCGACTACATGCTGCAGTGCCTGCGCAACGACAGCAGAGTTGCCCACATTTTAACCTGTGCGGACTACTGGGTTGCCACCCTGCTGGATCCACGCTACAAAGACAATGTGCCCACCTTACTTCCTGCACTGGAGCGTGATAGGAAGATGCGCGAGTACAAGCGCACGTTGGTAGACGCGCTACTGAGAGCATTCCCAAATGTCACAGGGGAACAAGTGGAAGCCCAAGGCCAAGGCAGAGGAGGAGCAAGAGGTCGCCAAGGCAGCTGTGTCACGGCCAGCTCCTCTGAGGGCAGGGTTAGCATGGCAGAGATGTAGAAAACTTTTGTCAACACGCCACAGCTAACTGCACCACCACCTGATACGCAACGTGTTAGCAGGAGGCAACATTTCACTAACATGGTGGAACAGTACGTGTGCACACCCCTCCACGTACTGACTGATGGTTCGGCCCCATTCAACTTCTGGGTCTCTAAATTGTCCACGTGGCCAGAGCTAGCCTTTTATGCCTTGGAGGTGCTGGCCTGCCCGGCAGCCAGCGTTTTGTCTGAACGTGTATTCAGCACGGCAGGGGGCGTCATTACAGACAAACGCAGCCGCCTGTCTACAGCCAATGTGGACAAGCTGACGTTCATAAAAATGAACCAGGCATGGATCCCACAGGACCTGTCCGTCCCTTGTCCAGATTAGACATTAACTACCTCCCCATAACCATATATTATTGGACTCCAGGGCACTTCCTCATTCAATCCTATTTTTATTTTCATTTTACCATTATATTGCGATGCTACCCAAAGTTGAATGAACCTCTCCTCTGCCTGTGTGCTAGGCCTAAATATATGCCAATGGACTGTTGCAGTGGTGGCTGACATGAAGCCTGATTCTCTGCTATGACATGCAGACTAATTCTCTGCTGACATGAAGCCAGATTGTCTGTTACGGGACCTCTCTCCTCTGCCTGGGTGCTGGGCCTAAATTTATGACAATGGACTGTTGCAGTGGTGGCTGACGTGAAGCCTGATTCTCTGCTATGACATGCAGACTGATTCTCTGCTGACATGAAGCCAGATCCTCTGTTACGGGACCTCTCTCCTCTGCCTGGGTGCTGGGCCTAAATTTATGACAATGGACTGTTGCAGTGGTGGCTGACGTGAAGCCTGATTCTCTGCTATGACATGCAGACTGATTCTCTGCTGACATGAAGCCAGATCCTCTGTTACGGGACCTCTCTCCTCTGCCTGGGTGCTGGGCCTGAATATATGCCAATGGACTGTTGCAGTGGTGGGTGACGTGAAGCCTCATTCTCTGCTATGACATGCAGACTAATTCTCTGCTGACATGAAGCCAGATTGTCTGTTACGGGACCTTTCTCCTCTGCCTGGGTTCTGGGCCTAAATTTATGAAAATTGACTCTTACAGTGGTGGGTGACGTGAAGCCTGATTCTCTGCTATGATATGAAGACTGATTCTCTGCTGACATGAAGCCAGATTGTCTGTTACGGGACCTTTCTCCTCTGCCTGGGTTCTGGGCCTAAATTTATGAAAATTGACTCTTACAGTGGTGGGTGACGTGAAGCCTGATTCTCTGCTATGATATGAAGACTGATTCTCTGCTGACATGAAGCCAGATTGTCTGTTACGGGACCTTTCTCCTCTGCCTGGGTTCTGGGCCTAAATTTATGAAAATTGACTCTTACAGTGGTGGGTGACGTGAAGCCTGATTCTCTGCTATGATATGAAGACTGATTCTCTGCTGACATGAAGCCAGATTGTCTGTTACGGGACCTTTCTCCTCTGCCTGGGTTCTGGGCCTAAATTTATGAAAATTGACTCTTACAGTGGTGGGTGACGTGAAGCCTGATTCTCTGCTATGATATGAAGACTGATTCTCTGCTGACATGAAGCCAGATTGTCTGTTACGGGACCTTTCTCCTCTGCCTGGGTTCTGGGCCTAAATTTATGAAAATTGACTCTTACAGTGGTGGGTGACGTGAAGCCTGATTCTCTGCTATGATATGAAGACTGATTCTCTGCTGACATGAAGCCAGATTGTCTGTTACGGGACCTTTCTCCTCTGCCTGGGTTCTGGGCCTAAATTTATGAAAATTGACTCTTACAGTGGTGGGTGACGTGAAGCCTGATTCTCTGCTATGATATGAAGACTGATTCTCTGCTGACATGAAGCCAGATTGTCTGTTACGGGACCTTTCTCCTCTGCCTGGGTTCTGGGCCTAAATTTATGAAAATTGACTCTTACAGTGGTGGGTGACGTGAAGCCTGATTCTCTGCTATGATATGAAGACTGATTCTCTGCTGACATGAAGCCAGATTGTCTGTTACGGGACCTTTCTCCTCTGCCTGGGTTCTGGGCCTAAATTTATGAAAATTGACTCTTACAGTGGTGGGTGACGTGAAGCCTGATTCTCTGCTATGATATGAAGACTGATTCTCTGCTGACATGAAGACAGATTCTCTGTTACGGGACCTCTCTCCTCTGCCTGTGTGTGTGCTGGGCCTAAATATATGCCAATGGACTGTTGCAGTGGTGGCTGACGTGAAGCCTCATTCTCTGCTATGACATGCAGACTAATTCTCTGCTGACATGAAGACAGATTCTCTGTTACGGGACCTCTCTCCTCTGCCTGTGTGTGTGCTGGGCCTAAATATATGCCAATGGACTGTTGCAGTGGTGGCTGACGTGAAGCCTCATTCTCTGCTATGACATGCAGACTAATTCTCTGCTGACATGAAGCCAGATTGTCTGTTACGGGACCTCTCTCCTCTGCCTGTGTGTGTGCTGGGCCTAAATATATGCCAATGGACTGTTGCAGTGGTGGCTGACGTGAAGCCTCATTCTCTGCTATGACATGCAGACTAATTCTCTGCTGACATGAAGACAGATTCTCTGTTACGGGACCTCCCTCCTCTGCCTGGGTGCTGGGCCTAAATATATGCCAATGGACTGTTGCAGTGGTGGCTGACGTGAAGCCTCATTCTCTGCTATGACATGCAGACTAATTCTCTGCTGACATGAAGACAGATTCTCTGTTACGGGACCTCTCTCCTCTGCCTGGGTGCCGGGGCCTAAATATCTGAGAATGGACTGTTCCAGTGGTGGGTGACGGGAAGCCAGATTCTCTGCTATGGAACCTCTCTCCAATTGATTTTGGTTAATTTTTATTTATTTAATTTTTATTTTAATTCATTTCCCTATCCACATTTGTTTGCAGGGGATTTACCTACATGTTGCTGCCTTTTGCAGCCCTCTAGCTCTTTCCTGGGCTGTTTTACAGCCTTTTTAGTGCCGAAAAGTTCGGGTCCCCATTGACTTCAATGGGGTTCGGGTTCGGGACGAAGTTCGGATCGGGTTCGGATCCCGAACCCGAACATTTCCGGGATGTTCGGCCGAACTTCTCGAACCCGAACATCCAGGTGTTCGCTCAACTCTACTTATAAATTATGTTTTTGAATTTTTTTATTTTGACCTATAAGAGATTTAAAAAATGACAATTTCTTAACATTTTGCTCATTTCTTATGTTGGCCTGCCATCTGGTGGCCAAAATAAGAATTGCAGCATTAATGCTCTGAATTTCTTCATAGAGATTCAGAGCATTCAGCGAATGTACTGAAGTCCCAATTGGCCTCACGGGGCTTCAGTGCTAAGCGTGAGCTTCCGGGTTTTTGCGCATTCAGGTGCCGTGATCTCACTTAATCACGGCATCTAAAGCATTTAATTACCGCGATTGACATTATTAGCGGTTGCGGAAATTAGCCGCAGGTCTCTGCTGTTTGAAACAGCAGAGGCTTGCCTGCCATGACGCCCACTGCACGCGCGAGCGGCATCATGCTTGCACAGCGCTCCCAGTGCCATACATGTACGGCGCTGGTAGCGAAAGGGTTACTACTGCCAGGGTAAACTAATTGTAGCCCATACATAACTATTTGGATATACATAGTGCATACTAAGGTTAACTCTTTAGCATTAAATTAACCCTTTGCAGTGAACCTGATCACTTCCAAGATCTTGTCAGGACAATGCAAGACTACTAACTTGATTTTTCATTCCTATTGGTGGCCATCTACTGTATATCTCAGGACTTTCAGAATTTTCATCTGCTGTTACGATCTGTGCACAAAATAAAATACTTTGAAACAAAAGCTGGCTGGTCTTCTTCCTTTGTCCTGTGGCAGCATACTGCCATGGATTTTGCCATAGACTTGTTTCCCTCCTGTGGATGTACAGTCAAATGGGTTGTAGTAAATCACTTTTCTAAAATGGCCCATTTTATACCTCTGTTCAGTATAACCCCTGCGATCTGTTAGCAAAACATCTTCCATCTTTATGGATTACCCCTGCATATTGTGTATGGTCACCCACTCAGAGCTGAGAACATCTGTCAATGGGGGTGGGTGGCAGGAGGTAGACACTTGTGACCACTGCAGCCAATCACAGGCTGCAGCAACAACTTGCTCCTTTTGCATCACGTAATCAGTTGTCATGAAGCAAGGGGAGAAGGTCACCACTGCAATGGGTTTGCTAGCTTTGACAGTGTTTTCTGCAGGTTATGACCTGTGTGCTCTCCTTTAGGCCTCCAGGCCTGTCCAATAGAAGGGGGCCTGAGTTTTGGGTTTCCTAGTCTCTATTAACTAAACTAACAAAGTTCTCTGTCTGACTACCTGTGTACCATACTCCATACTGACTACAAACTACTTGTAGCTGCCTGTCCTGACCTCATCCTGCTTCTTTGATTGCCCTACTGCTGCCTGTCCTCTGACTTGTTTCATGGATATGCTTGTATACTGCCTGCCCTGACCTTGGCCTGTATCCAGACTATGCAAATTGCCTGATCCTTCCATGCTTCGCACCGGTGTCCAGATCCCTGTGTAGGGGGTTAAAGGATGAATACTGGAGGACTGCCAGGAAATCTTGTAAGCCCTAAGCCAAACCAATTGGTCCACACCCACTGCCCATCACATGGGCCATAGATTTATTAAGGCCGGCGCCTGATGCGCCTAAGTTATGTAGAGACGCTGGCCGTGCGACTTGCTTAAATCTATGCCAGCTCACTTGCTGGCGTAGATTTAAGCAATTTTCTACACCAAAAACAGGAGTAGAAAATGATAAATGAGATGGGCCGGCCTGCCTGCCCCCTTCCATGTCCACACAACATCCCTTTTTCTGACACTTTGGAAAAGTGGCGTGAGCGGAGTACAGTCGTAGATTCGGCCACAATTCTCCTTTGCAACCGAATCTGCAACAAAAGTACACCAAAAAGTGGCTTACTTATCATAAGAAATTAACTTCTAAGGCTTTTTTCACACGAATGATACGGATTTTCTCCAGATGCGTTCAGGGTGCATTCAGTGAAACTCGCACCATTTTTCAAGCAAATTCAGTTTTGTCTGTGATTGTGTTCGTTCAGTTTTTTCCATGCGGGTGCAATGTGTTTTTGATACGTTTTTCAGTCTCGTGATAAAAAACTGAAGGTTTACAAATAACATCTCTTAGCAACGATCAGTGAAAAATGCAATGCATCCGGACCTGCTTCCGGATGCAATGCGTTTTTCACTGAAGCCACATTCACTTCTATGGGGCCAGGGCTGCGTGAAAAATGCAGAATATAGAACATGCTGCGTTTTTCACGCAACACAGAACTGATGCGTGAAAGAAACGTGCGGGTGCTATGGAAAACTCGCTCGTAAGAAAGGGGGACTAAGTGTTCCTTGTTTACCCCATCATTGTCTTGACAAGAATGCTTACTCAAATCTTTATGGACCTGCACAGGTTCTCTTGGAGCAACAAAACAGGAGGGTAGCGAGGAAGCACTGAAAAACTTTAAGGAAAAAAATTGAATATGTAAAAAACAAATAAAAGCCGCCAAACTAGAGACTGAGAGATTAATTGCCAAAGAGAGTAAAACTAACCCTAAAATGTTTTTCAATTATATAAATGGTAAAAAGTATAAATCTGAAGATGTCGGTCACCTACAGAGCAATGAGGGGGAAGTTGCAGAGAGCGACGAGCAGAAAGAAAAGCTATTAAATATTTTTTTCTCCACTGTATTCACTGAAGAAAATAAACTGTCAGATGAAATGCAGAATGTAAAATTAAATTCCCCATTAAAAGTGTCCTGTCTGACCCAGTAAGAAGTACAACAGCGACTTAAAAAGAATAAAATAGACAAATTGCCAGGACCAGATGTCCTACACCCCCGTATCCTAAGAGAATTAAGTAATGTCATAGCCAGACCCTTATTTCTGATATTTGCGGACTCTATACTGACAGGGAGTTTTCCACAGGATTGGTGCAGATATGTGGTGCCAATATTCAAAAAGGGTCCAAAAACAGAGCCCGGAAATTATAGACCGGTAAGTTTAACATCTGTTGTGGGTAAACAGTTCGAAAGTTTTCTAAGAGATGTTATCTTGGAGGATCGCAATGAAAATAAGCAAATAACATCATATCAGCATGGCTTCATTTGGGATCGGTCATGTCAAACTAATTTAATCAGTTTCTATGAGGAGGTAAGTTCTAGACTTGACAGTGGCGTATCGATGGATGTCGTATATCTGGACTTCTCCAAAGCATTTCACACTGTACCATATAAAAGGTTAGTATATAAAATGAGAATGCTTGGACTGGGAGAAAACATCTGTATGTGGGTAAGTAACTGGCTCAATGATAGAAAACAGAGGGTGGTTATTAATGGTACACACTCAGATTGGGTCACTGTCACTAGTGGGGTACCTGAGGGGTCAGTATTGGGCCCTCTTCTATATATTTATTAATGATCTTGTAAAAGGCTTGCACAGTAAAATATAAATTTTTGCAGATAACACTAAACTGTGTAAAGTAATTAACACTGAAGAGCACAATATACAGCTACAGATGGATCTGGATAGACTGGAGGCTTGGGCAGAGAAATGGCAGATGAGGTTTAACACTGACAAATGTAAAGTTATGCACATGGGAAGGAATAATGCAAATCACCCGTACATACTAAATGGTAAAACACTGAGTAACACTGACATGGAAAAGGACCTAGGAATTTTAATAAACCGCAAACTAAGCAGTAAAAACCAGTGTCAGGTAGCTGCTGCCAAGGCCAATAAGATAATGCGTTGCTTAAAAAGGGGCATAGATGCCCATGATGAGAACATAGTCCTACCACTTTACAAATCACTGGTCAGACCACACATGGAGTACTGTGTACAGTTCTGGGCTACCGTGAACAAGGCAGACATAGCAGAGCTGGAGAGGGTCCAGAGGAGGGCAACTAAAGTAATAACTGGAATGGGGCAACTACAGTACCCTGAAAGATTATAAACATTAGGGTTATTCACTTTAGAAAAAGGCGAATGAGGGGAGATCTAATTACTATGTATAAATATATCAGAGGACAGTACAGAGATCTCTCCCATCATCTATTTATCCCCAGGACGGTGACTGTGACGAGGGGACATCCTCTGCGTCTGGAGGAAAGAAGGTTTGTACACAAACATAGAAGAGGATTCTTTACGGTAAGAACAGTGAGACTATGGAACTCTCTGCCTGAGGAGGGGGTGATGGTGAGTACAATAAAATAATTCAAGAGGTGCCTGGATGAATTTCTGGAGTGTAATAATATTACAGGCTATAGCTACTAGAGAGGACCCCTCTCTAGTAGCTATAGCCTGTAATATTATTACACTCCAGGGAGTTATTCTGATTGGACTAAGGGCAACATAAATAAGTGACTGATTCTCTTAGCAAAATGCTGGGTCACTTTCTTTAATTGACCCAGTCAATCTGCCAACATCTTGTATTGAAAATCTCCAGCTCATAATGATGAGTCCTGAATATTCATGAGCTCCTGACTCTCCCCGCCTACCTGCTGCTGATTGACAGTTATTTTCTATATGAATCAGCAGCAGGTGGGCAGGGGAGTGGCTATAGCTCTGAATTAAATATACGCTGGACTCAAATCACTCAATGACATCACGCTGGACTCAAATCAGCTCATTAGCATGCGGCATGTGGCATCTTTTTGTGTATATTATTAGGTAACCATCTGTCACACCAGTAAGTGAATACATCTAAGGTACTTTTTAGTAGTTAATGATTGTATATAATTAGTTAGATGGGGAAGTGGGGAAAATTGGCTTCTACCTCACAGGTTTTTTTTTTGCCTTCCTTTGGATCAACTTGCAGGATAACAGGCTGAACTGGATGGACAGATGTCTTTTTTCGGCCTTATATACTATGTTACTATGATGCTGGCCCTGTGTTAAATAATATAAGTAAATATTAATATTCTAATATAAATATTAATAATGCATTTTTATAATTCAGTTTGAAATAATTCCTATAAATGTATTGATCACTATCAATCTCACTTCTAGACTGATGTAACTGATTTTGGTGACAAATGTTGCAGTGTATTGGCCATTTTATTATTTTCATTTTGTTTCACACAATTGGCCAGTTTCCATGCTTTTCTCTTAGACAAAAGTGGTCTTCTTGGGAAAGGCTGCATTTCTGAAGATTGCTGGCAGCAATCATGTGGTAGGATTTCCTTAATGCCGATGGTGTAAACTTTGTAATGTAATACGCACACCAATCTTTGTAAATGGAAAGGGATTTATATGGTGGAATGACTTCTCTCAAGGGCTCTGAAGTGAGAACAGATATATTCACATTTTAACACTGTATCGAGCTGTTAACAAAGGAGCTTTAGCACACGATAACGTATATGGGGATTGGTGGAAGCATTAGGCCTTCTAGTCCAAGAGAAGAAAGACTACTATACTTAACACCTTAATTGGTATTTCAGGCCTTGACCCCTTCCAAACACAGCCATTTTTCACCTTTCAGATACGCCCTAATTTTGCAAATGTATTACTTTAGGTGGTAAAAACTTTGGAATGCTCTTACTTCTCCAAGCGATTTTGAGACTGTTTATTCATGACGAAGGTACGCCGAAACGCGCGTTGGGGTGGGCGCCATCCTGGAGGAGACACAGTATGGGTAATTGTCCTATTTTCCTGTCTTGTATGAATTTCCATATATGCATTTTTTGAACAATCATGTTGAAGGGATAGGGACTAGTGTCCACTGTATGTCTCCTCCAGTGATGTTGCTTTTTATCTCCTGCACTGATTCTTTTAATCATGTATGTTATTAAATTATAATGTTTTTTGTAATAAAGAATTTAATGAGTACCAGCGGTCTGGCATTTGTCTATGTAGATTATGTATTTATTGTATTGCCAAAGGCTTGTTTATCACTTGAATAAGTAATTATTCTATGGTTGAGGTATATATTTTTCGGTTGGTTCGTATTAGTGGCAAATTTTGGTCGATATGTTTTACCTTTATTTTCTTAAATAAATAAAAAATCTAAATTTTAATTTCTCTGCTTTTAAGATGGGTAGTGATACCCCATGATAGTGTTATTAATTAACATTCACCAGATGTCTACTTTACGTCAACATAATTTTGAAGATGTCATTTTATTTAGGACATTAGAAAGCTTAGAATTTTAGAAGCAATTTTTTTAAATTTTCATAAAAATTCCCAAACTGACTTTTTCATGGACCAATTCAGTTTTGAAGTGACCTCAGGGGTTTACAAAATAGAAATGCAGAGCCTCAGAGGAGTTTTCAGGTGCCATGTCACATTTCACATGTCACAAGATATCCTGAGGTACCCCTACAGAGGAAACCCCTGAAAAGTGACCCCATTTTGGAAACTACACAATTTGAGGGGTAATAATGAATGCTTTCATAGAATTTAAAAACACTTGGAAGTGCAAATGAAAAATTTATATTGCTTTATTACCACATTTTCATTTTCACTAGGGGTAACAGGCAACAAAGCACCCCACATTTTCTTACCTTTTCCTAATTGTAGAAACACCTTACATGTGGCCCTAAACTGTTATCTGGGCATAAAATAGGGCTTCAAATTAAAAGAGTACCATGCACATTTGAGGCCTTATTTGTTGATTTACACAGTATTGACTGACATCTGCACAAGCTCCGATGTGAAATAAAAAAAAAGTCCCCCCAGGAAGTAACCCCATTTTGGAACTACACCCTTAAAATATTTTTTTTTAATGGTGTAATGAGCATTTTGACCCCCCCCCAGGTGTTTTCCAGAAATTTTTCTGTGTAGTGGATGGTGAAAAGTGAATATGTAAGTTGTGCAGAGTTTATCCGAGTGTAAAATTACAGAATAAAATTAATAATCCATGAATGAGTGGTACACTTTGAAGCAATCCTTCATGCAGAGGCCAGTTTTTTCAGGGCGGGTTTCACAAAGATAAATAGTGTCCTTTTATATCCCCCTTTTGGAACACACTCTTTTTTGGGTCTTTCCCTTCCTTGGTGTTTGGGGGACTTCACCAGAGCAATGTTGCAGAACCACACACAACTGCTGCACAATACAAATGCACTATAATATACTTTTTATGTTAGAAAGTATATTATAAGTATATCACACCCCTCAGTAAGTCACACCTATCGATAGCACACCTATACCAGTCCTTAAAAGGACTTTTGTTGCCCTATTAGCTAGCGTTTGGTGTCCCTAACAGCCTGTCTCTGCTCCACACAGCAACCTCTCCCTACACTTGCAAAAGACTGAATGTAAAATGGTGGCCAGATCAGGTTTATTTATAAGGTAGGGGGTGTGTCCATGTGCTGAAACGTCTCAATTGGCTGCCCTGTACCACCTGATGGATGTGTCATGGGTCAAAGTTCTTCACAATGTAAAAGAATATGGCGCCGGCGGACATCGCCATATGTTCACCCGTTCGGCAAACCGCGAACGAGCAAAGATCGTCCGCGAAACGACCACCGGGCGAACCACAAGGCCATCTCTAATTATGACGATCACTGAAGCAATTCATAAGCAGTAGATATTTTGTTCACAGTGGAGAACCAAAAGTCCCAGCAAAACTCAAATGCACAAAGCCCTCTCTGCACACTGTTCCAGATTGGAATAGCAGCATGCAGAGAGGGCTTTGCTATTCTACATACACCTCTTGTGCTGCGATCGGCTGGTACAGCATACCAACTAATCACCACACCTACCAGGTATAGACTTCCCCTCTTGGCATGGAGCAGGACCAGCCCACTCCTACTAAAAGGGGAGGAACGGAGTGGTTAACCCTGTTCCTGTCAACCTTTTCCATTCGTTCCTTACTGGCAGTAATGGCCAGGAACAAGCAGTAAAATAAAATGTATAACAATGTAAACAACTTGAAGTACCCTCGGGTCTGGGGTACTACAAATATATTATAGCGACACACATAGAAGAGAGGAGGCCCCATGGCAGAGATCAGAATCATACTTACCAACATTTAGGTTGGTAAAATCGGGGCATCCAAAATCCTGCCCTGGGAAATACCGAAACTCAATCCGTAAATGCTTACTTATGGGCAGGGTTTTCATTAACCCGACCATTTCGGGCCAGGACAGCCTGAATTTGCCGGGACTGTCTGTGAAAATTAGGGACAGTCCCTGCAAATTTGGGACAGTTGGCAACTATGCAGACTGGGCCTCCATTACGGTGCCGGATTTCACCACTCACGACAGAAGGGCCTGGTATTTATTTCCCCATCCGCACCTTATCTGTGATCCTTGGGCTCATGATGCAGTTTGCTTTGAGGGGTTGTCCCATGAATAATATTCTACAGTATTTGCATATCGCCACCTGCTGTTTGCTCTGTTTCTAATTTCTCTGTCCTGCTCACTGATATGGAAGCACATGCTCAGTTTCATCCTTCAACTGCCACTAGCTACAGCAGGCCGGACACCCCCTTTGAGAAAGGACATCCCTCCATACTGCCACCTTGAAATAAATCTAGCAAAACAATTGGAGCACCCCTTTAATGGTAGAAGAGGGGACTAACCAAGGGTGGCTTCTCTGCTCTCAAGGGTCCTATGAGCTACCTTTTCATATGCACTCCCTTAATTACAAAGTTAACACCTCACTATATGTAATATAACAAATGTGTAGTTCTACCTTAGTTACTGTATATACCGTATACTTGGCGTACCCTTTTAACACTAAATTTCTGTAATGCACCTTCCTACTCTGTTCTTTCCTTCTACAAAAAACTGACATCACAAAGTTTGCTTTAGTGAAGGAGATTTACCACATCCACTTTCCGTGACACTCCTGAACCCTGTAATTTTATAATTGACATTAACATAATTAGTATCTGCAGTTTGTTTTCTTTGGATTAGCCTATGTTTTTATTGTAGTATGTAACATGGATCAGGCTTAGCACACCGGGCCATGACCTAACTAACATTGGAAATATTCATCTATCATCATTCTGCATCAAGAAGCTGGTCCCCGTGGACTTCTGCTACTTCTGAGCTGCTGGATATCCCTTAAGGATTTTACTTAGCATTTTAAACATAATAAGCACATTCCTCTACTGCTTGCAGGTATGACCCAGTGCAAATGTGTCATGTGCCCAGTGACTGAAAAATCTACAAGACTATCTTATATGATGAAGAAAAAATCCTACGTACAGAATGAATCAAACGGCAGACACAGGCAACAATTCATCTTACAAGGGGTTTGACTTCTCATATCAATCTTCATAAGAACATCTGGCTGCAAGATTGCTTCTACTGGAGAAAGTTTCTGCCCAGACCCAACCTTCTTCTACAGTTAATGGTCCAAAGATATTTGTTGGATATAGATAATACATAAAAAAATAATAAAATGCTGTGAAAGCCATTGGCCCAACTTGTCACTTGAAGGCAGTCCAGTTTTGCAGTCAGATCAGGCCCTGCAGCTGCTCCCTCCGCTGTACATGCTGGTGCTGCTGCTCTTTTTTGATCTGGGCTTGCGCTGCACACATCATAGCACCAGGCCCAGGAAACTGCCCTCTCCTACTGAGTCCAGACTCACTAGTTCACCGTTGGACTCAGACAAGGAGAACATAGCCAGTGCCACTATATGAGCCGGATGGCCCCCCTGCTGCACTTTCGGGAGCCCCCTGCTGCACTGTTGGGAGCCGGAGCACACCCAGATTACCACAGCATCTGAAGGGTTAAAAGTCAGCGATCGGCATTACTGCCAGTCGCAGACATCAGGCACCTGGCTGCCCCTTTTAAATGCCCGGCTGCCTAGGTAAACTTACTGTCAGTGGTCGGGAAAGGGTTAACTTCCAAGCCTTCACACTGAGATTGGGCCACCAAGGGGGAAGAATAACGAATCAAATTTCTTGGTGAACTTTGGCAAATTGGCTGAATCGAATTGATCAAAACCTCTCTAATCTCTAATTGTAACAATACAAGTTGAATATTGTCCTTAAATCAATACAATTGAAATACTTGCACACACACTATGTTCTCCTTCTTGTCCTCCAGGACCTGTTACTACCAAGCACTCACTGAACTAAGGACCACAGATGTCTTTTACAGCCCCTTCTGCTGTGACATAAAGTCGAATTCTCTGATGTACAGGAATGTACTTTGATGAGTACAAGCCAATCCATGTGATTTACTGTAAGACACATTGAGAAAGGACAAAGATTACTCAGTTTTACACTTTCATTGTATAGGGGCTTGTATACAATTAACCCTAAGGAGAGCTGCTCTGTTTTTTTTGTGTGGGGGTTTTGCATACAATGCAAACACAAAATCAATAACATAAATAGAGATACATAAGACACTTATCATACACACAAGAAATCACGGGAATGTAACATTATCAATTGACTTTATAAAACCCTAGTATTCCATTACACAAATATTCTAAATTCATATGATTGGCCCCATGATAGGTCTACATCTGGAGGCAATGTGTAACCTGACCTCTGTAAAGATAACTTATGACAAGTCCATAGGATTCCCGCATAGCTTGTTAACCCTCATACAGAACCCATTAGGAACTGGTGGGCCAGGACATACAATCCAGCAGGAGCTAAAAGGATTATTCCAAAATTTATGGTATGCCAGAATCCATAGTGCCCTTATAATCATGTATTTGGGTTTCAGAAGAGCCGAACTATGTCATACTATGAACTATGCCGAACTATGAAATTGTACCTGGCACAAAGATAGACAACCTGACAGACCCCATTATAAGTCATTAAGATCCATCAGGCACCATGAATGTTGATTATGTGTCACTCAATCCGTCACTCACAGTGTCGGGTACAGTTTCCATAAAAAACAATGAGAGCCTAGGATCTAAGAACACTGCTGAGTCTAGTGTACATGATTTGGACTAGTAAGCCTACAGAACATTCAAACCAAGAAAACTAGTCAAAATGCTATATAATAATCGAGGAGATAAAAATTGAGAGAATTTTTTTTATTAAGATAGATGTTTAAATCAGGTAACTAGAGACATGTTGGACTGCACTTAACAGTGTTTTCCACTGAGAACATCATTTCCACTCTGGAATCCGGTAGTGGCCCAGAGATTGCACTTGCAGTCAAGACACAAGAGACTAGCATGGACAGCTGTAGCTATTTTCCTCAACTGAGAGACACAAAATACTCAGCAAATAGGAAATGTGTACCTAAAACATAAACTAAAACAAAACTGAGACCATAAGGGTAGGATCAGATGTGGTGGAGATCGGTGGTGACATGGCCAAGATGAGACCAGAACCTGTGCGGCTATGAAGGTCACAGCTGTTTTCTATTATTCAATAAAAATTGCTTGTACATTGCTTGTTTATTGTCAAGGGCCACGTGGTCTCCACTGCTTGCTGCTCACCACTTCTGGTCCTAACCTAAGGTCAGTATGACAATGAATAAGTCAAAAGCTAGAGCAAGTGCAGAACTCACTGGGAGGTATGAAAAGAGCGCTGGAAAATTCCCAGGGAAGAGGACGTACAAATTAATTTCTTTCATTCTCCAAGTAAGCACGATTACCACGATACCACATACTGTATGTATAATTTTTTTTTGCATTTTAATACTGAAAAAAAAAGAAACCTTGAATTTTTTTCTCACCATATTCTGACCCCTAGAACTTTTTTGTAGTTATGTGTATGGAGCTGTTTGAGGGTTGATCTGTACTTTCATTGATACCATTTTGGGGTGTGTATGACTTTTTGATCACTTTTTATTTAAAAAATTGTGGGAGGTGACCCAAAAACTTTAAATCGTCAATTTTAACTATTTTTCCATTTCGTCATTTGCCGTATGGGATAAATATTTTAATATTATGGGCGTTTTTGCATGTGGTAATGCGCATGATGTACATTTTCTTTATTGTTTGCAAATTTTTATTTACATTTTGGAGAAACAGGGTAATTTTAATTTTTATATTTAAAAAAAAATATTAATTGTTAAAAACATTTTTTTTTTACACTTATTTATGGTTCCCATAGGGAACTATAACAAGCAATCATTAAATTGCTTCTCTCATACACTCCCATGCATTAACAAAGGAGAGTATGAGAAATACACTGTACTATAGAGCCCTACCTCAGGCAGGGAGCTCCACAGGAACTAATGTGCGGCAGCCTCTTGTCTTTCAGGAGGACAGAGACTGGCATCCACTGCATCCGGCTCCTGATGCTCGCCAGGGGCAGCAGTAGCACAGCGGGCGCCATCTTTAAAGTCCCAGACAGCGCCGTACATGTACGCCGCTGGTCGGAAAGGGGTAACTGGGTGAGAGGCCTAGGTCAGGGTTCAAGGGATGCTATATCTCCTTATGGAGAGCACCTAAATGGCATGAGGAGTCTTATAGACCAGGCAACTCTCACCTAGTAAGTTGTGATATCACCTATTGTCAATGGTGAATCCTGTGTTATCTATGTAGAGGTGTTACTTCTCATTGTAATTATGACTGTGGTGCTAATGATAATGACTACTGGAAAGTTACCTGTACAGAACAGAAAATCCAGACTAAAGATGAGCGAAGTTATGGAAAATTTGATTAGGCTGCTTTGCTGATTTTTACAAAGAAATTTGCTTTGTGATGAATTACTACATCATGAAGCGCATTTCTTTGTGAGTAGCTTGTGCAATGACAGGGAGCAACCGTGTTCATCGCTGATTGCGGTATCTGAGAGAAAAAATTAAGGGCTTACCGGGGTTAAATTGATGAAAAAAAAAATACTCACGTTATCCATTTAAGAGTGAAGAGGCCATCATGGCCATCTTAATTGAAGATCCCGCACGAAATCTTGCGTCACCGTGCATGAGATTTTGCGTGGGATATGGATAAGGTCAGTATGCATATTTTTACGCCATTTCAGGGAAAATGGATTAGTTACCACAAAGCGCGAGGAAATTCGGCTTCGGAGCAAATATAATTTTCCCTGAACTTCGGATTCGCTCAACACTAATCAAGACCTATTATTAGGCCTAGTGGCCAATGCAAAAATTGCAGGATTACCGGTATATATATATTTTAAATTATAGATTGTGACATGGAAAACATTAATAAAAAAAACTATTATTAAAAATAAAAACTAACCAAAAATTCAAAAAAATATGTCTAACATAAAAACTTGATTTAAACAATAGGTCATTTTCTGGTGAAACATTCTGGTTAATAGGTTGTTTGTGAATAAACCCATATAATGTGTTTTTTGCTGGAGCTTTGAGGCCCTGCAACTTTGGGGACCCATTTTTGTGCTAGAACCATCGGGGTTCCATTTCTAGCACCATCTTGTGAAAATAGAGCGTTGGGACAATGTGAATGTTAGTATAAATGACAGTCTTTTGGGCATTATATTTTACCCACTGTAGTTCATAAGAATTGTATAGTATAAGTGGTATTAATTACAGATGACTGAACCAGTTCTAAACAGATCAAGTCTCAAAAAATTCCCCAAAAATTCAAAACTTTGATATTCTTTACGGATGAAGTTCTCAAAATGGCAGTCACCATTTTATAGGTCAGAATACAGAGAAGGCATCTGCCACAAAAAAGGGGTTACTTTTTGACCTTTTAGTAATTTAAAAGAAAAATCTGACAGTGCAGGGTGTTAATAAACAGGCTGTTACCCCCGGCTGCCATCCGCTTACCCATAGCCATATATCTAGGTGTCACTCTGACATCACTAATGCTGTCTTGTCATTAAAGAGCCTGAAAGGGGTTGGATACAGTTCTCGAAGTCCTCAGAGTTTCATACATGACTTTTCAGTGAAATTAAGTGTATTGGACAAGCAAAGAATTTCACGAAATTTGCTCATCTCTAGCATTAATGTATATGCAGCACCCTGTTATTCACCACTTTATATACATACCTTTATTTTATTTGGTATATTGAACCTACAATAAAATTGACAACCTAACCAATGTTACCTGTATATGCAGGATAATCAGTAATCTTTATGGAAAAGCAGGCCCCTGAGCATTTTCATACTGGATACATGGAAAGACTTGCTTCCAGCTGAGCACCCGGGTTTTCTGGCAGTGCACGGCAGAATGTGCCCATTCATGTTTTATCACTCAATTATGACCATAATACAGTGGTAATTGTGGAATTTAGCTTGACTGACTCCATAGTGGCTCCAATTTCATTGGAAAGATAACATTTAATTGCTGTTGACGATTAATAGGTTTTATGGATGGAAATGCTCCCGCAGGATTTTTATATTCAAATGGGACAATTAATAAAGATTAGAACGATCTGTCACCGGGAGCAGAGTTATCAACAGTTTACAAGTTCAAAGGGTGACGTTATGGATCCTGTTAATAATGATGAGGGTTCTGAAACTGAGCAAAATGTAACAAGTGCACCAGCCATTAAAAATATCTATCTATCTATCTATACACAGTAACAGTTTATGAAAAAAGAAATCTGTCCATCCAGTTCGGCCTGTTATCCTGCAAGTTGATCCAGAGGAAGAAAAAAAAAATCCTGTGAGGTAGAAGCCAATTTTCCCCACTTAAGGGGAAAAAAATTCCTTCCTGACTCCAATCAGAATAACTCCCTGAATCAACGACCCCTCTCTAGTACTATAGCCTGTAATATTATAACACTCCAGAAATACGTCCAGGCCCCTCTTGAACTCTTTTAGTGAACTCACCATCACCACCTCCTCAGGCAGAGAGTTCCATAGTCTCACCGCTCTTACCGTAAAGAATACTTTTCTATGTTTGTGTACAAACCTTCTTCCCCCAGACGCAGAGAATGTCCCCTTGTCACAGTCACAGTCCTGGGGATAAATAGAAGATGGGAGAGATCTCTCTACTTACCTCTGATATATTTATATATAGTTATTAGATCTCCCCTCAGTCGTCTTTTTTCTAAAGTGAATAACCCTAATTAATCTTTCAGGGTACTATAGTCCCCCCATTCCAGTTATTACTTTAGTTGCCCTCCTCTGAACCATCTCCAGCTCTGCTATGTCTGCCTTGTTCACAGGAGCCCAGAACTGTACACAGTACTCCATGTGAGGTCTGACTAGTGATTTGTAAAGTGGTAGGACTATGTTCTCATCATGGGCATCTATGCCCCTTTTGATGCAATCCATTATCTTATTGGCCTTGGCAGCAGCTGCCTGACACTGGTTTCTACAGCTTACTTTGCTGTTCACTAAAATTCCTAGGTCCTTTTCCATGTCAGTGTTACTCAGTGTTTTACCATTTAGTATGTACGGGTGACTTGCATTATTCCTTCCCATGTGCATAACCTTACATTTTTCAGTGTTAAACCTTATCTGCCCAAGCCTCCAGTCTATCCAGATCCCTTTGTAGCAATATACTGTCCACTTCCATGTTAATTACTTTACACAGTTTAGTGCCATCTGCAAAAATTTATATTGTACTGTTTGGAGAAGTCCAGATATACGACATCCATTGATTCGCCGCTGTCAAGTCTAGAACTTACCTCCTCATAGAAACTGATTAAATTAGTTTCACATGACCGATCCCTCATGAAGCCATGCTGATATGACGTTATTTGCTTGTTTTCATTGAGGTACTCCAAGATAGCATCTCTTAGAAAACCTTCAAACAGTTTACCCATGACAAATTTTAAACTTACCGGTCTATAGTTTACGGGGTCTGTTTTTGAACCCTTTTTGAATATTGGCACCACATTTGCTATGTTCTAATCCTGTGGAACACTCCCTGTCATTATAGAGTGCTTAAATATCAGAAATAAGGGTCTGGCTATGACATTCCTTAATTATCTTAGGATACGGGGGGTGTATGCCACCTGATCCTAGCGATTTGTCTATTTTTAATAATTTTAAAACGCCGCTGTACTGGTCTGGCCACTTTTAATGGGGAATTTACTTTTACATTCTGCATTTCATCTGACAGTTTATTTTCTTCAGTGAATACATTGGAGAAAAAAATATTTAATAGCTTTGCTTTCTCATCATCGCTCTCTGCAACTTCCCCCTCATTACTCTGTAAACGGCCTACATCTTCAGATTTATACTTTTTACCATTTATATAATTGAATAATTGAACAACATTTTAGGGTTAGTTTTGCTCTCTTTGGCAATTAATCTCTTGATCTCTAGTTTGACTGCTTTTATTTGTTTTTTTACATATTCTATTTTTTTCCTTATAGTTTTTCAGTGCTTCCTCGCTACCCTCCTGTTTTAGTGATTTCAATGCTTTCTTTTTGTCATTTATTGCTTTCTTTACAGTTCTATTTATCCACATTCTTTTTTTTCTTGTTCCTTAACCTTTTATTCCCATAAGGTATGTATCTCTCACAATAGATTTTAGGATGATTTTAAAAATATCCCATTTTGTGGCTGTATTTAAAATTTTTGAGGATTTTGTCCCAGTTAGTTAGGCCTATGGCCTCTCTTAGTTAAATTTAGCTTTTTTGAAGTTTGGTATTTTTGTTCCTCCTTGAAGAAACACTCTTTTGAATGACAATTAGAAGGTTATTACTTTATGGTCACTATTTCCCAGGTTTCCCCCAATCTTCACATCTGTTGTTCTGTCAGGCCTATTGGTTAATACTAAGTCCAGTATGACCGTCCCTCTAGTCGGGTCCTGAACCAGTTGGGAGAGGTAATTGTCTTTGGTTATTGCCAAGAACCCGTTTCCTTTATGACAGGGCTCGACAAATCCTAGGCGCCAGGTCGCCATGGCAACCAGAAATCTTGTCCTGGCGCCTGGGTATTTGCCCCTGCTCGGGCCCAGCACACCAGCAGCCGGGCGCAGCCACTGAAGGGTTAAGACCGCAAGCAAAATGTAACCTTTTTTTTTATATCACTTGCGCCCAGGCTCGGACTGCCACCCTGTCCGGACCCCCCAGCTTTCGGCTCCATCGTGGTTTGGTCACTCTCTCTCGCCGTCTATCAGTCGCAACGTGCTGATGTCACCGTGCGTCATCTCCAGGGCAGTTGAAAATGGCAAAGCCTTTACCGGAGCCCGGCCGGTACTTATGTGATAACTGTCTGGCAGACATCAGATCCCGTGTCCCGGTGAGAGAGCCTCGGCGGGGGGAGAGGAGTTAGTGCAGGGGAGGCAGAGCGAGAGCACAGGTAGCGGCGCTGCACTCGCTGACAAGTGGAGGGAAGACAATTAGCCCATCATCATTCCTCCTGCTGTATACAGCAGGGGACATGATCGGGCAACACAACATCCCGGGGCACCAAGTGCTGCCAGGTCCCTGCACGGCCGGCTCTGCGGCGGTAAATGATGCGCTCTGCAAAGTTTGTAATGTCTGCCTGCTGCAGCCAAGTTGGCCTCGAGCACGGCCATGAACCCAGGGGGGGGAGCTGCATACCTGCTGCCGTCATTAGGCCGGAGCTCCTGCTAGCCACAGCTGGTGGCCATTCCTGCACCGTGCTCCATCCCTGCATTTACCATTCGGCCATTTCTTAGTTCTGTCCCTTTCTAGGAAAACTGGGTGACAGCCTATATATCACACAGAAAGACGGATGGCAGCTCCTAGGAGAGCTGTGTGGTATACAGGCTGTCTGTCATCCAGCTTTCCTGGTCTGCTGAAGAGAATATATCTCAGTATAGGAACATTTAGATACGTTATCATATGATTTACCCATTCAGGAGTTTTGGAAAGCCGGGTTGCAGCTCCTATGAGAACTAAGACTACTGAATAGCCAAATCATCTGATGACTTTTCTATATGTTCCCATACTGAGATATATTCTCCTCAGGAAAGCTGGGTGACAGGCTGTATACCACACAGTTCTCCTAGGAGCTGCCATAAGACTCCTGAATGGCCAAATCATCTGATGACTTCTCTACATGTTCCCGTAGTGAGATATGTTCTTCTCAGGACTAGGAGTCCAGGAAAGCTTGGTGACAATCCATGAGAGAGCTGGAAGGCCCCTCAGTATTCCTAGGGTAATTCCAATGGAAATATTTTCCACAGAGGATTACCTATTGTGGATTTTTATCAAACTCTACATGTAGCGTGTGGATTTGCTGTGGAATTACACATGGTGAAATCATATATTACCACGGTGCGGATTTGAAATGTGCACAGTAGGTTCATTTCCGTGTGGATTTTATGAAGTGTGAGGATTTTTGGCAAAATCGTACCCATTTTGCTGGTATTTGCTGCAATACGCTGTGGATTTTATAGCTGCAGTTCTATGAGATGAATGAGCCAGGACCAAAAATCCTGGGGAAGGGATCTCAGTTCTGTCAGCTGCAGCACAGGGATTATACACACAGTGACATCACAGTGCAGGGATTATACACACAGTGACGTCACAGTGCAGGGATTATACACACAGTGACGTCACAGCGCAGGGATTATACACACAGTGACGTCACAGCGCAGGGATTATACACACAGTGACGTCACAGCGCAGGGATTATACACCCAGTGACGTCACAGCGCAGGGATTATACACACAGTGACGTCACAGCGCAGGGATTATACACACAGTGACGTCACAGCGCAGGGATTATACACACAGTGACGTCACAGTACACTGATAAACACTGAAGAGATGCTGCACACGGTGACGTCACAGTACACTGATAATAAACAATGCCCATGTAGTTTGTTTCTAGACTTCTTTATATGGTCATTTAAGAGGTGTTAATTTTGTAGCTGAAAATAAGGCTTTATAAGGTTAAAAAGAAAAAAAAGAAAAAAACGGCTCCTAACTTTTTTAGCTGGCTCTGCTTTATGAGATATACAGGTTCAGTTTCCCAGTCTATATCTGGGTAGTTGAAGTCCCCCATAATAACGTCTATCTCGCCTCATCTATCTCGTTTAGAAGTAGATTTTATGTGGACTCTGGTATATTCGGTGGTTTATAATAAACTCCTATTAGTATATTATTATTGTTTTTGCCTCCATGTATCTCTACCCACAGTGACTCCACATGTTCATGTCCATCACTTATATCTTCCCAGAGTGTGGGCTTTAGACAGGACTTTACATAAAGGCAGACCCCGACCTCGCTCCGGTTTTTGCGATAATTTAGAAACAGACTGTAACCCTGTACATTAACTGCTCAGTCATAGCTATCATCCAGCCATGTCTTGGTTAGTTCTCCTCACACATCACTAATTCCAGTTCCCCAGTTTTATTAGTCAGGCTTCTGGCATTAATATACATACAATTAAGAGGTGACAGATACAGCTATCTATATCTATCTATCTATCTATCTATTATCTATCATCTATCTAATCATCTACCTCTCTAGATATTAACTATCTTCCTCTCTAGATATGATCTATCTATCTATATATCTATTTGAAGTCAGTTTTGTTTAGGTCTGTGTTGGCGTCCTTTATGCCACATTTATCAAATGTCTCAACCTTAAACCTAACACTTTTGTCTAGAAAAGCTCCTTCAGTTTTCCTCCTCCACCCTCTTACTAGAGTGAGATTGCGCCTTTAAAAAAAAAAAGTCTCAATGAAACTCATTACCGTAGTTAACCATGCCCATTTTTACACACACACACACACACCACAAAACTGGAGTGAGTGGTGTAAAAATGCAAAAAGTCACAAAATTGTTGCGCAAGCGCTATTTTGCGACTTTTTGATGCCCAAATTCTAGAGTGAAGGAATGATAAATCAGGGCCATTGTCTGCTGTGAGGCAGACCGGTGGAGGGGTGGCAGGTGATGACACTACAAGAGGTGGCGGCACTATGAACTCAGCAGCTCACAGATGACTGCAGTCTGGAGCAGAAAGGCCAAGGGTAACTCAGTTTATATTCATTACCAGAGCAGTGTCATTGTTAGGATTTGATAATGACACCATGTACACAGTGTAATAAGTAATAAAAAGTCAATGATGGAAATATAAAAAAAATAATAATGAATGTGCCAGCTGAGAAAACGCTTGCCTGTCCTCTCCTCATATCGAGCGCATATCCTGAGAACGTGATAAATAGCCCCTCAGAGAACACTAATTGAATTGCACTGAGGGCCAAAAGAGTTCTTGGCAGATTGGGCGGCCAGAAAGGGTTTTTACACATTACATATTTGTAGCTGCTAACAGAAGACATTAACTCCATATGCCGTTAGTGCTGGCGGTGTACCACAGCACAGCTATCACTTCACATGGGTCCTGGGCACAACAGAAAGTTGCCTGTGTTAGCTTCTTTCACAACTGTGGTCAGGTGTTTTTCAGTGTAACAGGCCAGAGTATACCTGGGGTATAAATTAGCCTAGGCCAATTCATACCCCCTCAGACCATACTATACCCCCATCAGTAGCATTGAGTGATGTACACATTTAGCATTGTCTGGTAAGTTAAGTGAAAAAGCTAATTGAATGAAATCACATAGACTTTAATTACTTCAACCAGAAAACCTCAAATGTTCATAATATAATAAAAGTCATAAGGTCTTGAAACTTTAACTTATAAAGGTGGCTTTACATGGGGCGATTATCGGCGGAGACATGGAGGAGGGACAGAGGAGGGCCAGGACATGCTGGGCAGTGGCTATGTACAGTTGTGTTCAAAATTATTCAACCCCCAATGCTGTGAAGGGTTTTAGGGAATTTAGTGTACATTTGTAATTGTGTTCAGAATGAAATCTTACAAGGACTTTTTAAAGAACCAAATGCAACTAAAATGACATAAATTGTTTTTGTAATACAGTATTAAATGTTTTGTTACTGTTGTGTCAGCAATCAAAGGCACGCTTCTGGTGTTCCTGGGCAAAGTGGATGTTGGTACTGACGGCTGAGCTGAGCTTTTTAAGAATGGTTGTCAGTGTATTTAGCACAACAGGGTTGGCATTATCTGAAACAGGCATGGGGTCCACAGTGTTATTTTCTAAGGGATTGAGGTCCGTAGGAAGCTTGGCCTTCTGTCCATGCATGACCTCAAATGGAGTGCACTTGGTTGAGGCATGCACAGATGTGTGATTGGCAAACTAGAACACCAGGTATGAAGTGATCCCAGTTGTTTCCTTGGTCACTGACAAGCTTACTAAGAGATTCTTTGAGTGTTCGATTGTCACATTCCCGCTGGCCATTTGTTTGTGGATGGTAGGCAGATGAAATGCGGTGATCTGTTTGAAAATGCTCCATCAGGTTGTCGATAATTGTCCCTGGTTGCTAATCAGAGTGTCCAGAGTGAGAGGGATATAGTCTAGCCTAGGTCTGAACACTTTTTAACAAATTAGAGACAGGGTGAGAAAACCAGTGAAGTGTTAACATTATGGCCTGGAGGGATATAGTCTTCCCTAGGCTATTTTACACCCCACCAAAAAATGTATAAAACAACCTCCATATATAGTCAAAATATTGTATCTTTATCGAATATACAAAATAAAAAACAAATACATAAAATAGCACCAATGGAAACCCAAATGAGGATAAGGAGGAAGCTGCAGAGTCAGCCATCATAGGTAGATGAGATACAAATAATAAATCCAAAATGCCCAGAAAAGCTATCAAAAAGACCTAAAAAGGTAATGACCAAAGAAAATAAAGTGGGCAAAAAGTAAGAAAACAACCATACCAATGATAGCACGTCGACTGCGCTGCCTCATCCACCGAACGCCGTTTCGCCACACAGGCTTCTTCCGGGTATAGAGTTTACCCCCCCCCCCCCCCCCCCCGGATATAGTCTGGCCTGAATGGGTACAGTTTGATCTAGGCTATTTTACACCCTGGGGTATAGTTTGGCCTAGGACAGTAAATCCCCTGGTTATACTCTGGCCTGGGTCAAACTATACCTTAATCTGGGAAGGGGGCTACACCTGCGGGCAGGTCTGGCACACAATGACAGGAATCGGGCAGACAAAAAACGCTTTGGCAGTGTTTTTGGTCTGGCGGTTTCTCAGCATATTTGCCGGGTAACAGCCAGACCTCTGGTCCAGCACACAATGCGGGGAACCAGCCGGACAAAAAACACTTTGTGCAGCAGTTTTTGTCCAGCTGATTCTCAGCATATTTGCCGGGTAACAGACAGACCTCTGCCAGGTCTCTGCTGGATCTCTGAAAATTTCCTGATTGGCATTTCCTTATTATATAATTTTATTATGTGAATCTCTTCCGAGGCTGGAGTATTCCTAATGTAGAGTAAATCCTATTCACAGCTATTGCCAGTGAACTTACAGCTGACCGGCTTGGAATAACTTAGAAAAACACCACAATGTTATGTGATTATTATCTGCACAACTGTCTGATATATTGTAGCAGGTTCAAGCTAATTATCCATGTATCACATATATCAGACATTATAGGTCAGGGATGGCCAACCTGCGGCTCTCCAGCTGTTGGAAAATTACAACTCCCAGCAAGCCCAGGCTGCCTACAGCTATCAGCCTACAGCAGGGCATGGTGGGAGTTGTAGATTTGCAACAGCTGGAGAGCCACAGGTTGGCCATCCCTGTTATAGGTAGTATCAGAACATGAATTTAAAAAAATATATATTCACCAATATATTCACCATCTCTTCTAATGTGTACCAAGGTGGTCCTTGTGTGCATTGCACCCGGTCATTAACCCACACAGAGCAGTAGAGCCTTGGCTGGTAATTTGGATAAAATGCATATGTTATATTACATCAGCAGTATATTCTAAGTTCATAAACACCAGTCGTGTGAAGTGGTTTTGGCAGAGTGTGGCCAGTTACCCTATTTGCTCTTCCCATAATCTGGTATGCATCACTGCATATTTAGAAATGAGAAAAATAGGTGACAAACTCCATGGAAATGTCCTGATGCAATGCAGTAGGTCATCAGTGGGGGTCTGATTCCTGGCACCCCTGTCGGTCAGCTGATTGAAACTCCATTTTATTGAATACCAGGCACACAATTCCGATACAGCTCATTACAGGTTAATCCTATCAAATTAAATGGGACTGAGGACCAGGTACAACCACCACTACTGGCGAACAATGAAGGAGGAACATTGCTCCCTTGTTTGGCATGAGCCCCTTCCCCCCCCCCCCCCCGCCCAAACAGGTGATCGCCAATGGTGCAGGAAGTCACCCCCCACCAATATTTTGATATAACTCATTTAACTCCTTTGTAGCTGAATTGGATAATTTGATTCCTATAGCTCTGCAGGCCAACAAATCTCTCTTATATCGGTGACAATACGCAGACCTGCATTTCATTACCAAATTCGGTCAAATCTCCTGCTTTGTTTAGAATACAACATGTCAGAGTAAGTTATTTCAGGCTGTCCCTTTCCAAGTGTTGTGAATTCTTTGCTCAGATTTGGACCAACATGAAAAATCATCCATGAATGTTTTACAAGAGCTTTCAATATCACACATGTCCCTAGTTACCGCGCGAGCGCTGTTTGCTTTTCATATCCATAGTAGCTTAGTATTGGCTCATTTTGTAGCAGCGCAGAAGTTTCCCAGTCCCCAGTCATGTCTACACATCATATAGGGTAAGGCTAGTTTTCCAATGTCCTTTTTTACAGGTCTAAAACCCCATAGATCTGGGGGCTACTATTTCTCCTTGTGGAGATCACCTAGTAAAATCTTATAGACCCTACAGTGCTCCTCTGGGAAAAGGGTATGCAAATTAGTTCACTTTCCCAAAAATGAAAAAAAAAGATTTGCCCCTGGTGCCACCAGTTGGAAGGTATCTATTTGATAAGTCAATGTTCGGCTTTTTAAAAAGGCCTTGAGACATAACTTGGGATAATAGCCAAACCAGCACCTCCTCTGCAGACTGCTGTTTTAGGGTCAATGGGGCTGCAGCTGTAG
This sequence comes from Bufo gargarizans, assembly GCF_014858855.1. Lineage (NCBI taxonomy): Eukaryota > Metazoa > Chordata > Amphibia > Anura > Bufonidae > Bufo > Bufo gargarizans. Next base: position 114,398,148 of record NC_058083.1, read on the forward strand.
TCCGGGGGCACACGTTGACTAGCGACAGGACGGATCCAACAGGCTGTTCACCCGCCGGAGTAGCCTGCCGGAGGTCCGTGCCGCTAGTGTGAAAGTACCCCAATCTAGTACATGGCAACCTCTTTCTAACAAAGCTAGGACCAGCCCTGTACCTGACATGGATCCAGAGATCTTACCATTCATTGCTCCAATTGCTCTGCTAGATTTATTTCAAGCTGGAAGCTTCAGGGGGTGTGTCCTTTCTCATGGGTGTGTCCTTTCTGCTACAGCTGGTGGCAATTGAAGGATGGAACTGAACATGTATGTGAGCAGGGCAGAGAAATTAGAAAAAGAGAAAAACAGCAGGTGGCGCTATACAGATTTCAGTGAATAGCACATTAGCTATAATACATTTTTAATTACAAATCACAAAATTTTGTTCAGTAGATTTTTTGGGGAAGAGGGTATCTGGATTTTGTGGCTTCTAAGGGTACTTTCACACTTGCGGCAGAGGATTCCGGCAAGCAGTTCCGTCGCCGGAACTGCCTGCGGATCCGGCAATCCGGACGCAAACTGATGGCATTGAAATACCGGATCAGTCTCTCCAGTGGCATCCGGAAAAACAGATCCGGTATAAATTTTTTTGCATTTTTAAAGGTCTGCGCATGCGCAGACCGGAAGGCCGGTTCCGTTTTGCCAGAACACTTAATGCCGGATCCGGCACTAATACACTTCAATGCAATTAATGCCGGATCCGGCATTCCGGCAAGTGACCGAAACCGGAAAACAAAAACGCTGGTGGTAACTTACCCTAAAATGTGACCATATTCCAATTGAGATGGCAGCCGACTGGTCACCATATCATTATGAATGAATTTATTATTTTACTCTGTGGGTATGAACGTTCAGTTCCTGTCCAGAGGACCCCAGATGCATTGAGCAGTATACACAGAGGCATCACCTCACCAATATCCCACCGCCCCTGCTCTTTTGTTTAACATCCCCCCAACAGTCTACACCACCTCGCACACATCCCATCACTGCTGAAATGGGTCACTGCTGTGGCCAATGAGCAGTCATTTCATGTGTATCAAGAAGAGGAACCAGAAAGTAGAGACTGCCCAGTATTGAGGACTTATTTAATTAGTCTTTCACTTTTTAAAAAAAAATATGATGGACAGGCGCTTTAATATTGATAATGGTTATTCTTTTGAACCTACTTTTTTTTCTAAAAGTTTGAAAGACAGATTCGGTTTCGATTGCGCATATTAACCCCCCTTTCAGACCCATCTTACATCTAGGTGTTAATGGTTTACATTTTATTTTTATTTTTTTGGGCAGAGGGGCACAAACTTGAGATCTGGTACTTATTTATTGATTTATTGATCTTGACCCTCTCTCTTTAGTTGTCGTTTTTACTTTCTATCTATCAGTCTGAATGTGGCATGTAAACTACAATTCCAGCGAAACTTGCTGAAATGAAACCTGGCCGTCTCTGTACTGCTCTGTTTGTAAGTTCACATTAAAAAGAATTCTATTTGTGCATCTTTCTGTAAAGTTTTAGGCTGGTGATTTGTGATTTAAACACCCATACTGCCATCTAGTGGTAGAACTGAAGATTACATAGAAGAATTAAACATATAGGTGCACATTTATTTAGACCTGCTTTTTATTAGCCAGAGTTATGAAGTGGTGCCGACCTCTACATAACTTCAGCGGATCTACTGACGCTTCTAAATGTAAGACCGCTTCCTAGCTGTCTTACATTTGGACCATTTTCTACGCCTAAAACGTAAGACTGCTTCCTAGCTGTCCTACATTTGGACCATTTTCTACGCCTAAAGCATATAAAATTATGAATGAGATGGGCCTTCTGCCCCTTCTCATCCCCCCCGACACTCACTTTTTTTTAGACCTGGCATGAGTGGGGAAAAGTCACAAATTGCAGCGCAAAAAACCTTTGCGCTGCCATCTGCGCCAGAAATATGACTAATATAGGCGTATTTCTGGATAGTAAGTGACCCCCATAAAGTATGAACTATGAGAGTCAGTTATGAATAGATATACTCCAATTTTTTGCATATATCCGTGGCAGATTCAGTCGCAAAGGGGATTTGTGGCTGAATCTGTGACTTCTTCCCCATCCATGTCATGTACGCCAGTTCGAAAAAAAAGGACCCATAGACGGTGAAGGGGGAGGTCCAGCCGGCCAATCACATTAATCATTTTCTGAGCCGGAGCCTCTACATAACTTAGGTTCATCAAGCGCCAGCGCTGGGGTATTTATAAATGACCCCCTATGTTCCTATGCCAAAATACTGTGCTTTTCCTATTCTCAGGAAGAGTATGCACTGGCATAACTTTTTTTCAATGTCTCTCTTCCATGAAAAGGAATTGTCACGGTGGGGAGGGGGGGACAACCCCCAACCGCACAATGTCTATATAAACCATTCCACTAGGCCTGGAAGCCATGATAAGGGAGCTGGTCACCTCCTATGCATCCCTTAATACAATCCCTGACCTCCTGACTGTATGAGCCAACCCTGATGGTGGGAGGGCTCATACCTGGAACTTTGGGTCCTACTAACCATAGAGATCCCTAGTAATAATGTCAGGGCAAGGAGACGACCGGGTCATCCATGACAGAGATGAACCGGAGTGTCGCACAGGCCTAGCAACTAGGAAGGATCAGACAGCAAGCAAATACACATAGCAGCAGGTAAGAGCCCAGGACAAAACGACAAGCACTGGAACAACAGCACTTAACTGCCACAACGACTGGGTGGAACAACTACTGCTTGCTGACCCTCCGAGGAACCCCTGGGACCCCCTCACCAGAGATACAGACAAACAAGGGGATGTCTAGCAACCATGCCGGGCAATACACCAAACATACCAGACATAGAACACGAAACTAGACATAACAACAAATTCACAAAACAAACCCACACCAAACATAACAACAGGTAAGGTAGGGAACAAGTAGGAGAACATAGGGAGACATTACTAAAGACCTTGATGTTCCACAAGGAGCCCCTCACGGACAGGTGACACATCCAGGGAGGAGCAAAGCTCCTTCTCCTACAAAGGCAGAAAACAACTGACCTCAAGCTCACAACTCCAACATAAGAAGAGCCATTAGGCCACACCCAGCTCCCCCTTGCACACCTAAACCCCGTACACACCAAAATGGGAAGAAACACCAAACTTAAAGGGGAAGTGTCAAAACATGCTAAAACAACACTTAGCATGCACAGCAAAAGTGTCACAGTCCACTACCACCAGACCATGACACAGCCGTAACAGAGAAGGAGACTGATTCTGTCCAGAATCTGCCCCCAGCAGTACCAATTAGGGGAGACACATGGAAGCAAAAAGTTCTGAAAACTGTATTTTCCATGCACTAAGAAATACTGTTATTAACAGCATATCGGAACATTTGGTATGAAAGTAGTTCATGGGATAACCCGATCTGATAATAGACAATTATACCCTATACATCATGCAGTTTGAGTATAATTAGCCAGCTTAGGCCCCCTACATATTTAACTGACTAACCGGCTCAGTTCCCCTCTGGCGTGAAGCACAAAACTCTGGAGGGGAACTGAGTCAGAACTGATCACATACATCTGGTGCATGAGTTGTGATGCTGGATGTCAAATAGCGTTTGACAGAAAAACCCTGATTGCTCAGATTTCCTGGCTGGCTGTCACCGCCAGGTCTGTGAGAAGGTCTGTTAGACGTTCTTCTCTACCTCTTGCATGACGTTCTTTGTTTTGGATTCACTTTGTCATCTCCTTTCCTTCTCCCAGCTATCACCTATTTACACTAATTGTCTCCCTTTATATTCCCTCCCATACTGCCTCACTTTGCGGTTTATACTTCTTCCTGGATGAGTTGTTCACTGCTGGAGGCTGCTTCTGCTGATTCCTCAGATAGTCTGTTTTCTTTATTTGTGTTTCCTTGCTGGCTTGATCTAGGTGACCCTGACCCCGTCCGTATTAAGTGCAGGGAGCCGGTGGTCGTGTCCCCACACTATTACAGGGTTTTCAGGTGTCACATAGTATTAGGTACGTGGACATGCAATCGTCTACCATAAAGACCTTTGCATGGGCATAGCAGTCAGGGAGAGCTCTAGGGGTTTTATAGGGCTCACCCATATGCTCCTTAGTTTGGAATCAAGCCAGTCGGATGTTTATTTAAAAGTTCCAGCTTTCTGCAACACCATCCGTGACACTGGCGCTATCAGTGGATAGACACCGGACCTGTGCACTGATATATATCAGTTGTGTCCATCTCCCGCATAAAACAACAGGCCAGGCACAACTGATATATGTGAACCGAGCCTTACATCACCTCTTATAGGGAATATATCACCTAATGTACTTTCTACTATAAATCATTAAGGCAAGGCACTATAGAAGGTCATTGTCTATATACCTGACCTGAGGTAAGTCATTTACAGTATATGGTCACGGTACTTCACAGACTCCTCCAAAATTCTCAGTTTATGGGATACTATTAGACAGCAACACAGTTTGTATGGAAGGTCTCTTCTGCCACCTTGTGGTTAGCTGTGGTATTGCAGCGCACCAGAAAGATGTTTACTTATTGTTAGAGATTAGTAGCGTTTCTTGTGACTAGTGTTGACATTTGGTGCCAGATCTTCAAGCAAAGTGGCAGTGGCCGGCAAGGAAATGGTAAGTGTGATTATTATATTTTTAATCGTACACTCTGTTATTTATATCAGATGCCGTGATCATGTATGAACGCGGCATCTGCTGGGTACAATGTACAATGACGGGGAGCGGCGCAAGCACCGCCCCGTCATTACACCCACTGCTTACAAAGAAATGAGCTTTGTGACAAAGTAATTAGTCACAAAGCAATTTTTTTTGTAAAATTCAGCAAAGCAGCCAAATCGAATTTTTGAATAATTAACTCATCTATACTTGTCACCCCAGAATCGGTACAATACCTCTTTTTTGGGCAATTAGTTTGTTATAGAACTCCAAATTCCCAATTTACCATCACAGCCATAAATGATAATATTCTGCCTGTCCACAACTACAGCTAGAGAGAAGTTACTAGATATGGATTTTTGGAGTTCCCATTAAGAACCGCTGGAAACAGGAGATTGAAAAGAGCACAAACTTCTATAACTTTATGGTGTAGTTTGGCTGTCCCTTTTTGCACATATAAACCAAATAAATGACCCCCTTTGGGGTACGCCAACGAAGGTACGCTGAAACGCGTGTTGGCGCTGGCGCCATCCTGGAGGGAGCACAACATGGGGAACTGTTCTTTGTCTAATTGACTTTTGTATGTTTCTTATACACTTTCACTTTAAGTATTTATACATAGCATATGGACATCTGTATGAACTGTTTATCTGCTGTGGTCTCCCTCCAGGTGTTGCCATTTTCCCTGCACGTGTATCCTCTTTTTACAATTTTTATATGTATGTTATTTATGTCTTTTGGAATTGTGTAATAAATTGATATTCCATTATAAGCGCTCTGGTAGTGATTTATAGGTGTAACGTTTTGAACATATGACCAGTCCACCATTGAACCCAACCAGATTTGCACATATATAGATACAGTATGTATTGGCTCTTTATTGTAGTATCTGTGTCTTCTGCGCATATCTAAAAAAAATAAAACCCATTATAAAAAAGACTCAACAAAACAGAGTCTTAAAGGGGTAGATCCTCAGGAGAGGCCATCATATGATCGTGGGGTTGCAACACCCTTTACCCCCGCTGATCAGCTGTCCTGTACAGGGGAGTATCTATAGGGGGTGCAGAGGTAGTAGTCACTACCGGGCCCAGAAGCCTGAGGGGGCCCAAAGACCATTGTGCCACATAAGAAGACATTGGTATTCTAGAAAGTGCATGATGGTCAAGTTACACCTCTGGCTGGAGGGAAGGGGTTAGGTGAAGAATTTGGCATGGGGGAGGGGGTGCTGTTTCAATTTTTGCTTCAGGCAGCATGAAGGCTATGTGCTTCCCTGCCCATGGCCACATAGCACTGAAGGAAGGGGGGGCCCAAGCTGAACTCCTGCACCAGGGCCCATGAGCCTTTAGCTACGCCCCTGGTTCTGCAGTAGCTCCAGGGCCAGAAGGTGGCACCGGAACTACATGGCCCGGTCCACTGTGTAACGGTTGGAGCTGGTTACTGTAGTGCTGCTCCCACTGAAGTGAATAGGAGCAGTGTAGCAATCACAAGCCCCGTTCACAGCACAGTGGACAGACCTGTGCAGTTCTGGAGCTGTAGGTACTGTCAAACAGCTGATCGGCAGGGGTGCGGGGTGTAGGACCCCCACCTATAAGATATTGGTGGCTCATCAATATAAAAGGAGTGGGCAACCGCTTTAATGGAGTAATATGCAATTTCATCAACCTATAGTCTATAATATTCACACTAGACTTTTTCCAGGGACATTTTTAGTGATGCATTTCTATTAATGTGAGCATTAAGTGGTGAGAACTTGTGGCAGCTCGCGCTCCATCTGTCTTACTCCTGCGCGGCTGCCTGTCTGTTAATGACTGGGTGCTGATGAGACTGTGACAAATATCACAGGGCCTTTGTTGTTCCTATCACTCATATTGCTTTAATACATTATGAGACTTCAGAGACATTAATATGTTTTCCCCCAAAAATATGCATGTTACCAGTGGTATTAACCTATACATCTGGACAGCCTTATGTTTGTCGGTAATCAGATTTTATGTCCATGAAAAGACCCTACAAAGAAATCATACTGTGTATTATAAGATGAGATTCCTATTGAAAAGTTAGTTTCATCCCTTTCCTTTGTGCATGACTCTGGCACAAGGCTTCTTTCTGTACTAGGAAGGCCTCCATTAAAAGGATTCTCTCACTTCAGCAAGTGGCATTTATCATGTAGAGAAAGTTAGTACAAGGCACTTACTAATGTATTGTGATTGTCCATATTCTCTCCTTTGCTGGCTGGATTCATTTTTCCATCACATTATACACTGTTCGTTTCAAGGGATTATGATTCCTGTTGCAACACAGATACGAGGTGGCCGGGACAGGGACTGCTGCATATGCGTGTCTGTGCTCGCTCCCAAGGCCCCGACCACCAAAAGGGACGGTGATTTTTCCTATAGTGTACAAGCACGACCATCGCTGCTGGATTACAGGGTGGATACAAGCAGTGTATAATGTGATGGAAAAATGAATCCAGCCAGCAAAGGAAGCAATATAGATAATAACAATACATTAGTAAGTGCCTTGTATTAACTTTCTCTATATGACAAACGCCATTTGCAAATTAGACCTTTACCATTGCTGTTGTTAAACACAAGCTCTGCTCCTGGCTGCTTTGAATAAGATGGCCGGCAGTGGCAAAGCAGTGTGGGAGGGGCTGGCGAAAAAAATGAGCGGAGCTTGGGTGCAACAAGAGCAATGGCGACACCCTAATTACACCAAAGGCCTAATTTGCATATTAAGAAAACGTATCATAACTCAGGAATGGAGCCCCAGTTGAACAAAAAAAAAAAAAAAGTGTTTTAGGCTACTTTCACACTCGCATTTGGTGCAGATCCATCAAAGATCTGCACAGATGGATCCGTTCAGATAATACAACCGTCTGCATCCATTCAGAACGGATCCGTTTGTATTATCTGTAACATAGCCAAGATGGATCCATCTTAAACACCATTGAAAGTCAATGGAAGACGGATCCGTTTTCTATTGTGCCAGATGGTGTCACAGAAAACGGATCCGTCCCCATTGACTTACATTGTGTGTCAGAACGGATCCATTTGGCTCAGTTTCGTCAAACGGACACCAAAACTCTGCAAGCAGTTTAGAAGTTGAGGTTTGGGGTCTATATTACTTTAGGGGGTGAGGTCCGGAGTCTATATTACTTTAGGGGGTGAGGTCTGGTGTCTATATGACTTTAGGGGGTAAGGTCCAGAGTCTATATTATTTTAGGGAGTGAGGTCTGGGGTCTATATGACTTTAGGGGGTGAGGTCCGGAGTCTATATTACTTTAGGGAGTGAGGTCTGGGGTCTATATTACTTTAGGGGGTGAGGTCCAGAGTCTATATTACTTTAGGGAGTGAGGTCTGGGGTCTATATGACTTTAGGGGGTGAGGTCTGGTGTCTATATGACTTTAGGGGGTAAGGTCCAGAGTCTATATTATTTTAGGGAGTGAGGTCTGGGGTCTATATGACTTTAGGGGGTGAGGTCCGGAGTCTATATTACTTTAGGGAGTGAGGTCTGGGGTCTATATTACTTTAGGGGGTGAGGTCCAGAGTCTATATTACTTTAGGGAGTGAGGTCTGGGGTCTATATGACTTTAGGGGGTGAGGTCCAGAGTCTATATGACTTTAAGGAGTGAGGTCTGGGGTCTATATTACTTTAGGGGTGAGGTCCGGAGTCTGTATTACTTTAGGGAGTGAGGTCTGGGGTCTATATGACTTTAGGGGTTAGGTCCGGAGTCTATATTACTTTAGGAGGTGAGGTCCAGAGTCTATATGACGTTAGGAGTTGAGATCTGAGGTCCATATTACTTTAGGGGGTGAGGTCTGGGGTCTATATTACTTTAGGAGTTGAGGTCTGAGGTCCATATTACTTTAGGGGGTGAGGTCTGGGGTCTATATTACTTTAGGCAGTGAGGTCCAGAGTCTATATTACTTTAGGGGGTAAGGTCTGGGGTCTGTATTTGTTTAGGGTACTTTTTTAATATATTTTTTTTTTAGCTCACTTAACCACTGACACTTCATGCAATGCTTTCAGAATTTCCCTTCTCTACATTTGTCAAGTATGTGATTGAATAGACATTTCTGACATCACTTTGTGGGTGAAGCATCTAGGAAATGTTCTTCTACAGATGACATATCAGACATCCGTGTTAGAGAAAATGATTTTTTCCTTTAGAATCAAGAAATAGAGAATCCAGAGACATAACTAGAAAGTGCCGCTTACCATGATGTTGATTTCTGAGCAATGAGCAGGCGCTTTCATCCCCGGCACATGGTTCATTTGAGGTTCAATGTTTAATAACAGAAGAACAGTGGCTTATTTGTTTTAATGTTGCAGACGTCTGGTTACATTAAAGAACCTCTAATAGCACTCAGACAAGGCCTGTATTTTCCTGATTATGGACAGCGTTTTTTGCTTTTGTCGTGTGTAATCAAAGAAGCAAAGAGAGCACTTAAAGCAAAACCAAATTGGGGATAATTGGCTATCCACAAAAGAAGCAACTCTGGTCTCAACAGTTGTACAAAGCCGTATGAGGGTATGATGAGTCACAGGAGAAGGCAAATGGAGCACCTTAGTAGTCATCTACCCTAAAAGGATTCAGAACAATTCAGTAATATAAAGAACAATGGGTGAACCCAACCCTAACAATAGGCTGGTATTCCTAATGTGTATTATGCGGGACTGTGAAGGAACAACACCATAAGTTTTGAGAGCCCCTGAGGAGCTGGAGCGGAGGATGGGAGTAGTAGTGGCCCTGATAATGATGATGATGTGTCACAGTGTACTCCCTCAGGCCATCGCTCCCTGGGGTCGGTGCAGTGAAAGAGGGGCACTCTATGTTCCTTTCGGGCACTCCCTGTAGCTGTGTCTCCTTGCCTGATGGCAGTTCAGGGGAGCCCATGGTGTCACTGTCCATGAGGGTGCAGGGCACGTGATGGAAATGCAATGGCCAGCATGTAGTGTTAAAAAGGCAGACATCAGGCCTTAAACTTAATAGAAGACTCTCTTTACTGTGTGTAGGATAGAAGTTGAAGTACATTCAGCAAATCTCTTTACACAGTGCAAAATCCTCCCAGATGTCCAAGCATCAGCTAATCAGACGAGTACTGCATTGCCCCTGAGATTGCTCTGGCTAAAATATATGCTAAAGGGATATTTGGCTAATAGCTGTTTTCTGGCAACCATGGCCGTAACGTCCACTATTCTGGGGTACATAGGGTGTCTTAACTTGTTTCCCCTTTGCAGCACAGGGATCTGTAACACGCTGATCAGAAGAATGGAAATATAAACCATGATGTGAACCTGACCTAAAGTGGTCTTGGTGTAACAGAACAATACATATATTTACACAAGGTCTAGCAAGACCACCCACAAGAATTATGACAAAACCTCAAAGGCCCATGCTCAGCAAATGCCATGATATTAGTTCATACACTGTCCAGCACCGAAACGCATGTTTCTTGCTCTGCTTCGTCAGGGGGTGCTCTCTCAGTGTGCACGGCAAGAATATACATGTCAATTTTAGCTATACATAATAAATTCAGGTGTTTACCGGATTACTGGCCAAATTACATATTGCATCTTTACTTCTGGAGTCCAGAAGTACTCCATGGTACCTGCGCACCACAACTGACTTCCGATGTGCACCAGAGCAGTGGGGAGAGAAGGCAGCCTCCCACACATAGGAACTTCACAGCATCCATGGTAGCGGCCATATTCAAAGATGGCAAATTAGCACACCACAGCCAATATACTGAAATATGATTAACTAGCCTACAATTCATAGTACCACGATATACAGATTATTAAATGAATGTATTACATGTCAGACAGATGAATATGAATAAATAAAAATAGTAATACATAAATAAGTACAATTAAAGGGGCTATCCTATGAAATGTATTAGTATGGAATCAAATTTTACATAAAGTATTTTTACAATATACAAGCGATAAAAATATATATATATATATTTTAAATGTACCGTACATTACATTTTCTGGTAACCCCCCTGCTGTTTAACCTTTTGCTCCACCTTCCCCTGCATTTTTTGGTGGACTGACATGCTCAGTAGCTTCATTGCTCCCCTCCTCACAGTGCTGGTGTAGTGATCTCAGACGCCTTTAATTCGTTCATCTCTACTTCTAAATTCATATAAATATATAGCTATAATCTTTCTCTAGATGGTGGGGAAGGCATTAGTGGGGGGCATTACTTATGTATCTCTGGGGCTATATTTTAGGGAATATTTTCTATGCAGGTAAGGAATAGTGTTGATCGAGCACCAAAGTGCTCGGGTGCTCGAGTAGAACACTTTGGGATGCTCGGGTTCTCTACAGAGCACCTGAGCACAATGGAAGTCAATGGGAGAACCCGATCATTAAAGGGAGTCTGTCACCACATTTGAGCATATTAGACTGGTCAAATAGCGTTATATGTGCCACCGAGAACTTAAAAGCGGTACCTTTGTTGTATCTAATGGATTTTTCTTTCAGCCAAAAATGAACTTTTAAGATTCTGTAAATGCGCCCTCTCAAGTGCCCAGGGCGGCGTCTCAATCGTCCGAGCCCCAGGCAGCACCTCCTCAACGGCTCATAACCCCGCCCTCCATGTGCCTCTGCCCGCTCATTTACTCTCCTCCTCTCTCCTTTTCCACTGCGGCTGCGCGGTCAAATCCGTAGCGGGCGCAGTGGAAAAGGAGAGAGGAGGAGAGTAAAGCACACGGAGGGCGGGGTTATGAGCCGTTGAGGAGATGCTGCCTGGGGCTCGGACGATTGAGACGCCGCCCTGGGCACTTGAGAGGGCGCATTTAAAGAATCTTAAAAGTTCATTTTTGGCTGAAAGAAAAATCTATTAGATACAACAAAGGTACCGTTTTTAAGTTCTCGGTGGCACATATAACGCTATTTGACCAGTCTAATATGCTCAAATGTGGTGACAGACTCCCTTTAAGCCAGGCACCCCCTGCTCTGAAGAGGGGAGGGTGTCTGGTTCACAGGAAAAGGTCAGAAATTGATGGAAACACCACTGAAATGGTTCGGGAACAGCATGGGGAGGATGTCTGGATGCATCTTGGACTCCCAGGTTGCTGCTGGGAACGATATTGTCCGAGTAGTATGCCACTTTTACAGACTGACAATAATACGCACCAAACCGAAGATAAAATCGATTTTAGAGGAAATTGTTAGGAGACATTCTTTCCTGTATATTTACTTGTATATAAAGTGCAAGTGCAGCCAAAAATTACAAGGAAGAGGCACTTCGATACAACCTGTATATCACATGAAGGAGGGCCGCATTCACATTGTGGTACAATTGTTCAGGTAGTGGGACTCCTACACTCATAATGCCTATACACTAAGTGAAAGGGCTGACAAAAATTACAAGGAACTGGCACTCCAATACACCCTTTATTACACATAAAGGAGGGCATCCTACACGCCCTTGAAAAATTATGATTGATGGCTTGCTGGTGACCCTCAAAAACATTAGGAGCAAGGGCCTGTTGGTGACCCCTCTAAAACATTATGGGCGAGAGCCTGCTGCTGATCTGACCATCTAAAACATTAGGGGTGAGGGTCTGCTGCTGAGCTGACCCTCTAAAACATTAGGGGCAAGGGCCTGCTGCTGATCTGACCATCTAAAACATTAGGGGTGAAGGGCTGCTGTTGAGCTGACCATCTAAAACATTAGTGGTGAGGGTCTGCTGCTGAGCTGACCCTCTAAAACATTAGGGGCGAGGGCCTGCTGCTGAGCTGAACCTCTAAAACATTAGGGGCGAGTGCCTGCTGCTGATCTGACCATCTAAAACATAGGGGTGAGGGTCTTCTGCTGAGCTGACCCTCTAAAACATTAGGGGCAAGGGCCTGCTGCTGATCTGACCATCTAAAACATTAGGGGTGAGGGTCTGCTGCTGATCTGACCATCTAAAACATTAGTGGTGAGTTCCTGCTGCAACCTGACCATCTAAAACATTAGGGGCGAGGGCCTGCTGATGATCTGACCATCTAAAACATTATGGGCGAGGGCCTGCTGGTGACCATCTAAAACATTAGGGGTGAGAGTCTGCTGCTGAGCTGACCCTCTAAAACATTAGGAGCGAGGGCAGCCTAATCAGCATGTTGATATGATGGAGGAGGAGGAGGACGAGAAAAGTAAGATTCAACCATATACCCTTTTTTGTGGTGGAAGGAGTGCATGGGAATACAGTGTATTCAATACACCATAAAAGCCACATTTAAAGTGCCTTTATGTTCAGACGCTTTCCTCTGGTGGAGTAGAGAAGTCAGGGGCAATCCAGGCCTTTTTCATTTTGATAAGAGTCAACCTGTCAGCATTTTCAGTTGACAGGCAGATGCACTTATCAGTTATTATGCCCCCAGCAGCACTAAATACCCACTCTGACAAAACGCTGGCGGCAGGGCAGGCCAGCACCTCCAAGGCATAGAGCACTAGTTCGTGCCACGTGTCCAGCTTGGACACCCAATAGTTGTAAGGCACAGAGGGATCAGTGAGGACGCTGACACGGTCTTCTACGTACTCCTTCACCATCTTCTAAAACCTTTCCCTCTTTGTGACACTAGGCCTAGCATCAGCATGAGGGTGCTGGCGGGGTGTCATGAAACTGTCCCAGGCCTTGGAGAGTGTTGCCCTGCCTCTGTT